>NC_056725.1:822710638-823010638 GCF_019279795.1 Protopterus annectens
AGTCCAATATAGTAAAACTCAAGGGGAAAAAAACATGCACAGTCAACACATGATTCCTACCTGAGGTACCTCCATGCATAACAAAGCTACCCACATGCATATTTAATATGCCCTTAACTACAGGTATAGTTTCTCGTCAGATTAAAGCATCACTCATCCTCCTACCTAAAATTGCCTCATTTTCTTCACCCAACAAATTAATGCCCATTTTAGTTCTATGCCCCTTGTACAAAACATTTGAAAAACTGCTTTGTACCCAAATAGACCATATTAACAGTTATGGTTTACTATGCAACCTACAAAATAGTTCCAGGGCAAGACACACTACAACTACTGCAATATATACATTCCCAAACTAAATCTTTAAGGCAATAGGCAAGTGATAGATTACTAGAGGTTTTTTTGTAGAGCTAAAAAGAACATTTGAAAGTAAGGATCATTTTCTCCTATCAAAACTAAAGATTTAGTATTTCATTACAAGGATTCCAGAGTTACCTTTATAAGAGAACTTTTATTATAAGTAATAGAGATCAACATTCTACCTCAGATCCATTCAACTGGGATGTGATCCATCATCGACCCTCTATACACATTTCATTAGTTATTAATGCCATAACCAATGCCATCCCTCCAAAGGATATAACATAATTCTGCTCTACTCAGGACTAATCTACAGACGTACAACAAACATCTGTATTTAGATCTCAGTGAATAGACTTGTAGCTTAATATAACAAAAATTGTATCTATGCTGTCCAGAAACCATCAAAAGAGAAACACCTCCATTTGTATATACATATAACAAAAAAAAAACAAAAACAAGGTAAGTCAGCTGCTCAGGTAACATTAACACATACGTCAGTCTAATTATAACCAGACATACAAAAATCAAGGTCCGCTGTTCTTGTTAGAAATCATGTAATTCCAGAAGCATGTAAATCACTTCCAAGAAATGTCCTTATTCACAGAGTAGGCATGTGTGCTTCCCATTACAACACTAACTACAGCCAAAAAAAATTAATCTGGAGGAAAAAAAAAGCAGGATCTGCAGGTTCATAATCCTTGCTTCCAACAACAAGCATCATTAACATCATTTTACCGCTCTGAAAATAGCCAGAGGGTACCATTCTCTGCCCAGGCATGTTTTCTGATATCTAGTCTAATGTATAAACTTCTGCAGACAGCCTGCTGCTACACACTAAAGCATAAACTGCGAATAAAATCACCCCCTAAAGAGCATTTTCACCCTACTCAGACATCAGTTCAGTAAAGCAGTGAGAAAAATTTCACTAAGACAGCGCCAGAAAACTGGAACTACTTTCCTGCAGAAATCTGCAAACTCACAGCACATATACAATTCAGAAGGGAACTCTGAAAACATTTAGCAAAAACATATACGTGCTGGTGTTTCATACAAACAGACTCTGTTTTGTATACAGAATGCCATAGTACATGTAACTGATGCATACCTCTCAGCCTCTTAGAGCAAGAAATCTGGACAAAGCCATTAATAAAAGTGGGACAAAGGCCCAGAAATAGGGACAATTTTTAAATATTGCTCTCATAAACTTGGAAAGTTGATAGAATAACACTTTTTGCATTAGCATGAATTTTCTGAAGGGTATGAAGTCTGAAACTCCAACGACTGTCATTATTTTCTAACTTCAGTCTTTAATGATTTGCCACTAATTTGCCAGAAAGCAACAATTTTATGAAAAAGGACTAAAAATATGAGGCAAAAATCTAGACATTCTGCGAAAATCTGTAGAGCTGAGAGGTATGAATGTTGATCTTACCTACATAAAAATGTAAATAAATGTAAAAAAACATATATTGGAATGTTTGTATTTTGAAGTAACTGACTGCAAGATCATGTGCATATATTCTCATGTACACAGAAGTCAGCATAATGGCTCAAAGACCAAATATTACCTGAAAGTATAAATTAAATGTACAACTGTCATAAAAAAAAGATGTAAAACTTGCATAAAGCTTACACGGATGATTTTGTACAGTAAAACCATCACAATGAGTGATCAAAGAGCTGGACATTATATGCCAGCGTAAACGCTCGTCTGCATATACAGCTTTACAAAATTGTTTCAAGTTGTATTAACAGCTCTAGTTTAAACTGAAAAATTAGTCTGTATAACTGCAATATCTCACAACCTATAATGTACTGTACGTGCTGTGTCAATGGTAGCACAAGTTTGATATGTAAGCTGTGCATTACCTTGCCTGTTTTTTGCCTGAAAAGTATTACTGATCTTGTCAGACATACATGCATTCATACAAAAATAAATAAGGTAATATACTACAGATGGCATGTATAAAACATGTTTTACTGTCACTGAACAAACAGTGCATCCCTTTAAAGCAGTATGTGCTAGATAGCTTATTATGCATGTAAAGAAAATGCCTGTCCTTCACCAGATTATGTAACAGAATGAAAATGTGACAAAGGCAAGAAAACAGTGGAAAAAGGTGGACATACTGCAAAAAAATAAAGGAACGAAGAGAGGAAGGCGGTACAAGTGTGTGCATTATGTGAAAGCAGTTATGACCAAAACAGAATGAAGAGGTATGACGGATAATATTAGGCAGTGTAACCAAACAGGCTGCATAGTTGATATGATAGTGAGGAGGAGGAGCAGGAAGAATGATAGAGTATAAGCAGCAGAGATGTCGACAGGCTAAAGCTGATGGGGAAGATGAAGGACAAGGGGAATGAAATACTAAGAAATGATGAGTTAGCAGGCAAAGTGCAAGTGTCGGGGGATTGTCAGGTTTATGAAAAGGTCGGATAAACTGGGTAATAAACAGAGAGGTGTACATGAAAGGAAAGTATTTACCGGGTGGTAGTGGGTAAAATAGTACAAGGGATGGCACAGCGAACCAGTAGTGAAAAGAGACTGAGAGGGGAAGTTGTAATGGGTGTTAAGGCCACTGGATTAGAACATTAAGAGGAGTGACTGAAGGAGAGGCACATACAGATCAGGCATGCAGAAGTAATACATTCAGAGTAAAGATAACCATGATTTGGGTAGAAGAAAGTGTAGTATAGAGAACAAAGTTAATTGTAGGACTGGATAGTATTAGATACTGAAGTCCTGCAAAGGAAGGTGAGAATTTTTATGTGCTTATTTGCTTGGTGACTAGTAATTGCTTACAAAAATGTTTACATTTATATAGGTGAATGTAATTTTGAATAGCTGAAAGAAGGGTTTACCATATTTTAGCTACAAGTAAGGAAAATGAATAATCATTGTAATGAGTGTTGGATTTAAGCACTTTATGGTAAGTTTATTGGATAACCTTTAGACTTTTGAGGTGATTTGTTTTGATGTAGTAGGTTGTACTATGAAGTGACATTTTCTTAAAGCATTTTTGTGGAAGAGTTTGCTGGGAGAGCTGATGGCTTGCTGCAATATGAGGCCAGTGTGTGGTATATAAAGTGTCTGGTGCTGCATCCAGTCATACTGACTTCAAATTTTCAGTTTTTCCTGTTTTGTAATAAGCAATTAGTTATTCTGAAAATGAACTGAAGCAATGCTAGTGAGCAGGCTGTGGCTGTAAAGCATTGTAAGGATGACCACAAGAGCAGATAGTTTTAGTACTCTGTCACTGGGTAAGTACTTTTTGGCCCTGCAAAATGTGCCAAGGTGTTTGCTGAATTTAGATATAGATTTCTGACTATGATGACCTGATCTCAGGTGCTGGTGAGGAGTCGCACCTTGGTACTTGATAAATGACTCCACCTGGACTGAGAAGTTGCACAAAGTTTGATGTGAAGGAGGTGGCCTGTTACAAGCAGAGTGGAATGGCGAGAATGGGTTAACATCCTACTGTTTGAGTTATTAATGTTCACAAATAGGTTAGATTATTGTAGCCAAGTACTGAAGGATTCTGAAAACAGATTGGAGTTGGGTTTCTATAGCTGTGATGGTGTCTGCTGAGCAGACTAAATTACAACCACTTGCTTACCAGTAGACTGTGGCCCTTGGCATTTTGCCTTCATGTTATTTGTTGGGTTCTCTTTTTTCTGCCATGCTTGTTTTATGGAATCCTGCTATGATCATGAAAGCTGATTACAGTATGACCATTGTCCCAGCAGCTGTGAGGAGTTTTCTGTGTATGGCATAAGCCCTTATTGTTGTGGCTGGCATGCATGCCTGCTCAAGTGCAAGTTTCTATACCACCCCCATGACTGTGTATGCTGTCACATGTGTACATTGAGGTGCTGTACCTTCCCCTAGGTACATGTATGCACGTGTGCACTCCCACACATATACAGTAAAGGCAGAGCTAAGTGCACATCAACAGCCTCTATGCAGCATGCTCTATATTTGTTCTGCAACAAGCGTTAGCACTACAGATGGGTGGGCCAATGTCAGATGTTTACTGTCACTCTCCCCTGCTAGATCTTTCAGCATCTAGTTCTTCAATCAGTCCTGAGTTGTGCAGATCGCAGTCAAGGCTTCATGTCCCTGCACCACATAGCTGATTATATGGCCTCTGTATCATGAGAAGCAATAGCGAAAAGGTCTGAGAGTAGAGCCTTAAAGGACCCTTTTTAAGACTATGTTCAAGATAGGAATTTTCTTTCACATTTAGCACTTTGATATCAACTACAGATGTAGCTTTTAAACCAGTCTGTATGATTATTACTTACTCCAGCCTGGGTAATCATTTGAATATGAAAAGGTTGGGTAACAGTGCCAAATCCCTCAGAGAAGTATAAAAATAAGGCTGTAGCCTTAACTTGATGAGTGTTATATGAGCTGTATTCACAACATAGAATGGCTGGAAGTCATGTTACCAGTTTGCCAGTAGGTGGAGTATTACCTAAAAACTAGAACATAGGATTACAGAAGCAAAGAAACAATAGTAGGCAAATGGTTGTATGGACCATCAGATGTCTCACTATATACACCATTAAGTAGACACACTAGGGACCTAGTAGAAACACTTAAAAGTTCATGCCTCCGTTTTTTGGTACTTAAATTCAGCAGAACTGTACACAAGAGTCCTCATGCAAATTTGTTTCTAAACATCCAATCATCAAGACTAGCCTTAAAGGTAGTCAAAGTATTATTTTGTTTGACTTATAGTATTAAATTATTCCATAATCTGGGAATACTTTAGGAACCCATCACTCTGGTTAGTCTTGTTTATTTGTTGGTAAAGAACTAGGTCCCTAGTGTGGGTGCTTGTAGAGACACTGGTTTTGCAAAGAAGTAGGATGTTAAATAGGACCTCAATACAGCCTGTAGGCTACTGAGTGTTAAAGAGAGGTGCGTTAATCTGTCTGGGTAGTTGAAGGATTTAAGACCTTTAATTTTCATAGTACGGCATCTCTGGGGACTTTCTAGCTGAGCAATATGTTTTGATTTATACATATTAAAGGGAGCATTGAATTTAACAATAGGTCTGATAAAAAGAGTACAGTGGCAGGATGACATCTTTGGATCTTGAAGATATACCTTTGGAAATTAACTGGACCAGATAGAAGGATCTCTTGACTATGATGGAAAAATTCTAATTGAATAAAAGAGAATTGTCCACATAAGTACCCAGTTCTCTTATGACTGTGGTTGTTCATGACATGGGTCTTATAACATAGAAGGTGGGAACAGCTTTTTTGCCAAATTCTACTGTGCCACACTTTTTGTATTTAATTTGAGACTGTTTATTAACACACCACCAGGTACATGCATATTTAGTGTTAGTGGATGAGCTTGCAGTCATCAACAAACTTAGTCAACCATACTTCTGGGATATTTGGCTGGATGTCTGCAAAATAAATACCACACAGGATTGGGCCCAGCATTGATCCCCATGGTATACGACTAGTGGCAATTTCACATTCAGAGAGGGTACTGGCAATTTTTACTGCCTCTGTTGGATGGCCAATCTGCAATCTAGTGGATAATATAGGGGTTTACATTAAGTTTCCCAAGGATTCAGTAACACTTATACTAGGTGTACACCATTCTGAGTGAACAAACAACACAGGCATAACTCATAATTTCTTCCTCCTAATTTTAATTTTCCTACTGATTTTCTTACAGCTTTAAATATCGACTGAGATTCACAAAGATTACCGCAAAGTGAGGACTACATGTACACTTAGCGTAATCTTTCTGAGTGACTAGAAAGCACAAAAAATGTTTTAGGGATGTTCTTAAACACATATCATGTATACTTAGTGTACACTGAGTGTAGACATTATTGACTCTGGCCCATTGTCTATTTTTTTTTTAAATATGTAGCCTTCTCTAAGGGAAGACAGCATAGCAATCAGGCCTTACCCATAAGATACATAACCCTCCCTTTTGAAAAGTCACAAAATGAATGCCTAATTCCATAGATGGAGAATATAGCCTTATATGATAGCATAATTAAAACAGCATAAGCTTTGTTAAAGCTAATTCAGAAACATTTAATTTCAAGGGTATGGGAGGAAGAATTTGTGCTGTAGGCGATTCATTGACTTTCTCATGGTAAAATAAGTGAGTAACCTGTACGGTGGTGATTGACTGAAAACTGATGAAAGTAGTTTGTTGATTCCTTGTTTTACATTGATAATTGATAGCAGGCATGCTCATTAATTAGGGTAAATGGTGTGCTATTAGCAAAGTATGTGGCATATTTATTAGCAGCTTGTTATGTTTTTTTTTTTTTTTTGTGGCATGAGGTTAGAAGGATGAGAGTCATCTGGAGCAAAGTAATGTTATTACTGCCCATAAATAATTTAGGTTGAGGTTACTTTTACATAGGATTTGTTAAAGCAATCTTGTTTTGCAAAGTTTTACATAGGTTTGTTGAACCACAAAGCTTTTAAAAAAATACCTGGAGTCTTCATTTAGTCATAGATTTTCCACTGAGTATTTATTTGGTTCATTTCTTCTCTGAATTTTATTTATTTATTCTGTTTGAGTTTCTGATTTTATGACATGTACCAAAAAACCTCTGGATTTTATTCAGGTCTTTTGTGCATGTTTTGTACAAGACAGATAGGAATCTGACCAGACTGCAAGGTATATGAATTGTTTGATGATCTCAAGGGCTGTGCCATTACAGGCAATAATGAGCCCAGTTGCACATACAATATTAAGCCTCTTGAAGGTAACAAGCAGCATGGCTTGTGTCCTTTTAAAATTTAAACTCACAGCCAGCTTATTGAAGAAAATGACAGCACCTGTCATGTTTGAATTTAAGACCTGACTGATGAGAGTAAATGACTGATCAGACAGTTAGACTGCCCGGTCATCCATTTATAATAAAATGTTATTATATTGTCAAGTAGGCAAAGTGAGACTGTGTTGATAGAGTAAACAGTAGGGGTCATAACACTGACCCATCTGTGACACCATATATCACTGGGATGGAGTATAATGATAAGAGATTCTGGACCCTAAAAAGAGATATATTCTGATGTTAGGGCATTTCCAGGGTCATAGTGAGACTGTTCCCTGATTGCTATAATGGGAACCACTATATCTGCAATTGTAAGGGGATTGCTGGAACTTCAGCCAATGATTAAGCATAGATATTTCTTACTGTAGGAGGTTTTTAGGGAGGTGTACAGGCTGAGACGTTTGAGGTACTTAGGCCTATTTCTTTGGTATGTGACAGTAACTACATGTATGGCTTTAGTGCTTGGTAATTGTAGGATGCCTACAGACCATGTGAGTCTGGCTTTATAAAATCTTGATAGGTCTTCTGTATCTTTTGAAGTTATTGATGCAGTGATAACTGTGATAGGTAACTTACTATGTCATTATGGAATGATTATCCTTTCAGTTAAATGAGACCCAGGTATGTTAAATGTAGTTCTACTTTAACTAGGGTCTATCTACTTCTAATTAAGAATCTGTAAGATGGTGTACATATGATTTATAGATCTATATATTCTACTCTTCTAGAACTGGACTAATTTCTTGGGTAAACATTTTTTATCATTAGCCTGGAAAGACAAGGTAGATAGGGTGTCATGTATGGGATCTCCAGGGCTGTTACTGCATAGCTATCAGCTGTATATAGGTGGCTCAGTGATAAACCTGAAACTGTTCTTTCTGTTCATAGGTTCATAGGTAGGTACTAGGCTATCGGCCCTGGGGCCTATATAAGCCAAGCCAAAAAGGTTCCCTGGCTTTCGCCACCCAGGAAAATTATTTTCCTGTGCCCCTGTCAAGTAGTGCCGCAGAAGAGATCCCCAGGGTGAATTTTCTATTTCCCATCCAGTCGTCAAGATTTTTCTTAAAGAGGGCCAATGAGGAGCTTTGTTTGACATGAATTTGTAGTTTGTTCCAGAGTATGGCAAGTCTCTGGGACAGGACTCTATCCCTCCACCATGTTCCGTTTATTGTGGTGACAAGGTTTAGGTCCCTGGATCATGTGGTTCAGAGAGATTGGGATTTCTTTAAGTGTAGCATAATAAAACAGCTCTGGATTTGACGTAGCTTTGTATGTTAGGCAGAGATCGCCTCTGTAGGCGATATGCGATGGAGTAGAGCTGGAGTTTTTTTAGATGGTCTGCGTATGGCATCTGTTTGAGGCTGGTAATCCTCTTAGTGAGGTATTTCTGTGGCCTTTCCAAATTGTTGTAGGTGTCTTGCAAGATACATGCATTGTACTTTGTAATGGGTCTGATGAGGGATGAGCAGAGAGGAACAATGACCTCCTTTTTTTTCTAGAGGAGAACCCTTTTGTGATGAGGTGTGCCACATAGAAGGATTTCCTGACTACTGTGGCAATGTGGTTATCAAAGAAGAGACTACTGTCCACCTGTGTCCCGAGGTCTCTTATCACACTTTCAGTGTTTAGTGAGCTACTGCCTATGTGGTAGTTCATGGGTACCGAGTTTTTCCCAAAGGGGATGAGAATGCACTTCTTGGCATTGAGCTTCAGGCCATGACTTTGACACCAAGCATCTTTCTCTGTGAGGCCCTTTTGTAGAATGTTTACATCATTAGGTGATTCTGTTATAGCTCCCAGTTTGCAGTCATCTGCAAACTTTGTTAGCCAAAGACCTTCTGTGTTGGCCTACCTGCACTTCAGAGTAGTAGATGCTGAACAGGAGAGGACCCAGGACCAAACTCTGTGGTACTCCACTCGTCACTGGTCTGAAGTCAGACTTGGAATAGACTACTTTTACTGTTTGGGTTCTGTCAGTGAGCCAGTTGGCCACCCATCTTGCGACATAGGGATTTATGCCCAGTTTAGTGAGTTTATCTATAATTCCAGAGTGGGGGATGGTATCGAAAGCCTTGGCGAGGTCAAGATAGGCTGTGTGCACTATCTTGCCCTCATCTACGGCTCTAGTGACTGTTTGGGTTCTGTCAGTGAGCCAGTTGGCCACCCATCTTGCGACATAGGGATTTATGCCCAGTTTAGTGAGTTTATCTATAATTCCAGAGTGGGGGATGGTATCGAAAGCCTTGGCGAGGTCAAGATAGGCTGTGTGCACTATCTTGCCCTCATCTACGGCTCTAGTGACTGCTTCAAAGAAGTCAATCAGGTTTAGTAGACATGATCTACCTTTTACAAACCCAAACTGAGTGGGGTCCAGGGTTTGGAGGATGTTCTTCGTGTTTCACTGTTGCAGTCATTACACTTGGGTTATCCTGCTGGCAGGTTGCCCTCATTCAGTCTGAATTCCAAAGTCTTGGGTCCTGCGTTGGTTGCTGTCTCCTCTTCCCTGATGTCAGGTCATCAGGGGTATAAAAGATGCAGCCAACGCCATTTTATTTAGTCTTTCTTGCCGCGCGGTGACCGAATCAGAAGCAGTTCGCAAGTGCCGGTCGGCCGACTCCTAAGATTTTCGTGTTCGAGTTTCAGATCCGAAGTCTTCATTAAAAGCTAAGTACCCCATTGGGGAAACTTTTTTCTTGCTCCAGACAGATGTCAGAAAAAGTTAATAATTGTATTTCTTGTGGGAAGCAAATACCTCATAAGGACTTTCATTCTTATTGTATCCCTTGCCTAGGCCCTGACCACGATGTTGCTAGTTGTCGGTTTTGTGCTAGATTTAACCAACGCATTATTAAGCGTCGGTACGATTTTGCATTAAGCTATTTTGGGCGAAGATGTAATTATACAATGTCGTCGGATAGCCATCTAACTACCGGAGTTCACAAAAAACAAAAAGAAAAAGGCAGGCAACCGAGGTCCAAAACCGACGACGAAGCTTCTCCTAAGCAAGTCGCCGGTTCACCGGTCCTCAGTGAGGCGCTTTCGCAGCCCCTGATGTCCGCTACTTTAGAGTCGCAGGCCGCTACAGACTCCCACTTGGAGACAGCCAGGCCGCTGGAAACCCAAGGTATTGGAGCCTCAGAGATAATTCCCTCAGATGGGTCCGGAGCCGCTGAGCAGGCATCGGCTTCTGAGGGTGTATTCAGACCCAAACAATTATATATTAAACCGACTTCAAAGACAAAGGCTAAAACACCTTTAAAGGCAAAGAAACAAGTTCACCAGCCACAAGGACAGGCCTCTATGCCCAAAAAACAGATGCTCAAAATGGCCGAAGACTTAATTACCTTGATCAGGGGTTCCCATCCCCCTCCTGATAAGAGGCCTAGGCAAGAGACAGACTATGAATCTTCAGATCAGGTTTCCATTTCCTCTGATTCCTCTTCTGATCAGGAATATTCTCTTCCCCCCTATGAGGATTCTGATGCTGAAGAGTCAATTCCTTCAGCTTCTCCACCTGAGGACTACTCTTTTGGGGAAACCTTGCATACCATGAGGGAGCACTTCCACTGGGAGAGCCAAGATTTTTCAGAATCTAAGAAAAGGCTCAGAGACTTCCTTTTACTACCTCAACACAGGCCTCTAGCTATTCCATCTGTGTTAGACATTGTAGATGATGTGTTCTCGGAGTCTAGTCTGACCCCTGACTCTTTACCTCCAGCTCCTGTTAAGCCGGACAGATACTACAGGGTCCCTGACTCTCATAAATTCCTTTTCAAAAACCCTACTGCTGACCCAGAAACTATTTCACAGGGTCCGAAAGGGGTCAAGGCTTCTACTGCAAAAAGCCCTACCCCATCTGACAGGGATTCTAGGGCACTGGATAGATGGGGAAAAAAGATTTACACATCTGCTACTTTGGCTATAAGGGCTTTAAATTGCCAGTTTCATATGCTCAGATAGCAATATATCATGACACTGCTTAAACAGAAAATTATGGCAAATTCTGAATGTGCAGAAAACAAAGAAATGCAGGATTTATTGCATGCAGCTGAACAAGTTGGAAAGCATACTTTGCAATGTGGGTTTGATTCTCTGGAGGCCTCCTGCAGGGCCGCTGTTACAGGTTCTGTCATTAGGAGGCATGCTTGGTTAAAGGAACAAAATCTGCCTGACCATGTTAAAAAGTTATTAGATGCTCCTTTACAACATCATACTTTGTTTGGTGTTAAGGCAGAAGAGGTGTTAAAGAAAATGGAGGACAAAGCTAAATCTATGCAAACGGTCAAGGATTTTTTTTACAGGTACAGCCACCTAGATTTAGCAGACACTGGCCTACAAAGAATTGGTCTTTTCCAGTCTCAGACAGACCTCAAAGGGGCAGATCCAGATGCCCTAGAGGCAGATCACAGCCGCAAGTTTCCTACAGGTCTAAACAGTGGAGTGCCTCTACCTCCAAAGGTGGAGAAGACAAATCACAACCATACAGGAAACAGTCCCAATGACTTCCCCCTGCACTTATCTTCTGGCAGCACCCTTAGGGGGAAAACTAGCACTTTTTTCTCAAAATTGGCACATTATAACCCAAGACAAATGGGTTCTAGACATAGCGTCACAAGGCAACAAGTTTCATTTCCATACCCTGCCAAGAGCAAACGGTTTGCCAGACCTGCCAAAAAATCAATGGGCAGAGGCTCAAAAACAAGTCGCTGCTCTCATGGACATGTGGGCAATTCAACAAGTGCCACAGCAAGATCAGGAACAAGGATTTTACTCAAGACTGTTCTTGGTACCCAGAAAGGACAAAGCATGGAGACCAATACTGGACCTATCTATTCTAAACACTTTCCTGGATATACCAAAATTCAAGATGTTGACCTTACAACAGCTTCTGCCCATGCTGGGCAGCAAGGCTTGGCTCGTGACTTTAAACCTAAAAGAGGCATACCTGCATGTCCCAATCAGGCAGTCATGCAGAAGATACCTCAGATTCAAGGCTGGCTCAAAGCATTACCAATTCTCTGCACTGCCCTTTGGCTTATTTACTGCACCCAGGGTCTTCACAAAGTGCCTGGCACCAGTAATTGCTTACTGCAGACAAAGAGGAATACAAATACATCCTTACTTGGACGACTGCCTCATACAAGCAGAGAACAAGGACATTCTACTATAGCATCTGACTTTTGTGATAAGACTTTTAACATGCCTAGGGTACACAGTCAACAAAAAGAAATCAAAACTAGTACCCTCTCAATAGATAATATTCCTGGGTGCAAGCTTAAACACAACTGCCCAGATGGCTTATCTCACTCCAGACAAACAAAGGCAACTGACTACCTTTTTCAAGGAAATGGCAACAAAGGCCCAGTTATCTGAAGAAAAATTCTGCAGGCTTTGGGCTTCATGGCATCCTGCATCTTACTAATTCCATATGTAAGACTGCATATAAGGAAAATTCAAAGGTACCTCAAAAGTGTCTGGACACAACATTGCCAGAGTCTGGAAACAATGATTACTCTAATTCCCTGCCTGCAACAGGAATTTCGATGGGCAAAGGCTTGTCACCAAAACAAGGGACAGCCATTCTCACTACCCCCAGCCAGGCAGAGCCTAACGACGGATGCATCAGATTATGCCTGGGGGGCACACATGGCAGGAAGAGGCATTCAGGGCACCTGGTCCACAAACCAAAAGCATCTACAGATCAATCAAAAAGAGATGCTAGCTGTTCAAAATGTCCTGACAGCCTTCAAGGACCTACTTCATCCGGGACAACTACTGATAAAGACAGACAACACCACAGTCATGTGGTACATAAACAAGCAGGGGGGAACTTATTCTTACCCCCTATGCAGACTAGCCATGGCTTTATGGGACACAGCATTGACTTACCAAGTTCATATGCAGGCACAATTTCTGCCAGGAAAGGAAAATACTCTGGCAGACGAACTAAGCAGAAACCTCATGGATCCCCACGAGTGGCAGCTGGATCCACAAGTCTTCAGCATGATAACAAGGGAATGGGGACGCCCGGACATAGATCTATTTGCCTCCCTTCAAAACAATCAACTAAGAAGATTCTGCACAAGGACTTATCACAGACAAGCTTGGAAAGTGGACGCCTTATCTTTCAACTGGAAAAACCTATCAGTATATGCCTTTCCTCCGCTAACTCTCCTCCCCAAAGTACTCCTAAAGGTCAGGCAGGAGAGACCAAAAATGATTCTGATTGCCCCAGACTGGCCACGCCAGTACTGGTATCCGATCTTAAGGAACTTGTCCCAATGCCCAGCCTGGACCTTACCTCAAATACCTCATCTACTGTCCCAGCAAAACAATCAGATTCTGCACAGCCAACTCAGGACGCTAAACCTGGCAGCATGGCGGATAATGTAGTTATACAAACCACACGTCTCAGTAAAGCTGTGATGGATGTCATTTTAGAAGCCAGAAGGCCTAGTACTAGAAAATCCTATGCTGGGAAATGGAAGAGATTTTGCGCTTGGAACCAAGCTCAAGGAACTAATACAGTTGTCCCAAATATTCCTCAGATTTTGCAATATTTAACTGAGATGCTGGACAAAGGCCTATCTTTTTCATCAATTAAAATCCATGCCTCTGCCATTTTGGCTCATTACAATACAGAGCCACCACTCTTTTTTCATCCTTTATTAAGGCAGTACCTCAGAGGAACCAAAAACTTAAGGCCTCCAAGGACAATGCCAACACCTGCATGGGACCTCAATTATGTCTGGAAAAACTCACCTTTTCTCCTTTTGAGCCAGCTGCTACTGCAGACATAACATTCTTATCTTGGAAAACAGCTCTGCCCCTAGCAATAACTTCTGCAAGATGAGTTTCAGAGCTACAGGCTCTCATGTTTGTGGAACCCTTTATCATTTTCTATCCAGACAGGGTCTCTGAGAACAAACCCTACATTTATGCCTAAGGTGGTATCCAATGTAGCCTTTAACCAAACAATTCATTTGCCAACTTTTTATCCAAATCCACAGAACAAGGGGGAGAAAATTCTGCATTCTTTGGACATACACAGACAACTTAGATTCTACTTGGGCAAAACTAAAGTTTTCAGAAAGACAGAGCAATTACTAGTGGCATATGCCACAGCATCACAAGGAAAGGCTATCTCCAAGCAGATTATTTCAAAGTGGATAGGCCACTGCATTCATTTCTGCTACTCACAACATGGCAAACCAGTGTCTAAGGGCATTAGGCCACATTCAACCAGAGCTGCAGCCACTTCTGCAGCCTTTCTCAGGGGAGTACCAACCAAAGACATTTTGGAGGCTGCTACTTGGAGTTCAGTGCATACCTTTACAAAACATTACAATCTGCCTCTTTACTCTAAATCTAGGGCAGGCTTTGCCACTGCAGTTCTGCAGGGCCTCATAGCCACTCCTAATGATGTTTAGCTCCATCCCCCCAACCATATCTTTGGGACTCAACCCAAATGTAATGACTGCAACAGTGAAACATGAAGAACATAGTACAGTTGTGTACACTTACCATAAATGTAGATGTTCAAGTGTATTCACTATTGCAGTCTAGGTTACCCTCCCGCCATCCCCCTTATTTTTGCTGGACCTTATCTTTACTTCTCTAATCTATACAACCTAGATGGTGTATTTGCTTATAGAGGAAGGTAAAACTTATTTTGGTGCATGTATGTTTTATTTACCTAATTTTAGCCTACCCTTTTGGGGGCACCTGACATCTGGGGCAAGAAAAACTAAATAAAATGGGCTCGGCTGCATCTTTTATACCCCTGACGACCTGACGACCTGACGTCAGGGAAGAGATGACAGCAACTGACGCAGGACCCAAGACTATGGAATTCAGGCCGACTGAGGGCAACCTGCCAGCAGGATAACCCAAATGTAATGACTGCAACAGTGAATACACTCGAACATCTACATTTATGGTAAGTGTACACAACTGTACTTTACCTATGTATTTGTTTATAAGCTCCAAGATGATACGTTCCATGGCCTTGCAGACCAGGCTCGTCAGGCTAATGGGGCAGTAGTTTCCGGGGTCTGTGGTAGCACCCCCTTTGTGGAATGGGATAACTGTCACTGTGCGCCATTCAATAGGCACATAGCCTAAGGTGAGGCTATGACTGAACATGGTACTTAGGTGGGGTGCCAGTTCATTCTGTAGTCCATGCATTACGCAGCCTGGGATGTTGTCTGGTCTCATGGATGCTGTGCTCTTGGCTTTGGAGAGTGTGGTCTTTACTTGTCAATCCGTGATTACAGGGGGCTTTGCATTCTTCCAGTATTAAGATGAGCCCTTTGGAAGGTGAGAGGGGGGTAAAGTTATCTGCCAGGATGTTGGCAATATCAGTTGATTTGGTATATTTAGTGCCATTTTCCTGTAGCTCAGAGTGGATCTGAGTGTTGCCATTGAGATTCTTGACATAGCTGTAGAATGCTTTGTGGTTGTCTTTGGAATTGGTGGCAATTTTATTTTCATAACTGGCTTTGGAGGATTTTATGAGGGATCTCAGCTTCTTGCTTAGGCTGACCAGGGAGTTCCTCCAATCTTGGGATTTTACTCCTTTTTGCAACAGCTTCTTCCTTCTGTTGTAGAGTTTGTTTATGGCAGGGGACCACCAATATGTGCTTATACAGTGCATTTGTGTAAGATTCAGCAGTCGTACCTCTATTTTTCCAGTACAACAATATTAAAGTCATGGACATAAGACTCAAAACAGCAGTCACAGCAATTTAATACCAACTTAGCGCTTCGGCACCAAGCCTTCGAGTACAAATCCATTCTCTTTTTCATTGAAATGTATACACAGATAAAATCAAGATACATACTTAATTAAACAATCAATCAATTAATGCACTAAATTAAATATTTCCAATTAACTTCCTTATTTAACCCATGAGGTTCCAAAGTATTGTACTTTAAAATAAGAGTTTCTTTTTTCAACAACTTTTCTTTAATACATGAAACTTCACCCAATGAAACTTTCATTTTTTTCCAGAATGCATCCTTCTAAACAGTCTGGCTTAGCACTGTGTGCAGTTATAAAATGTTGTCCTAAAGGGCTTTCTATTTTACGATTTTTAATGTCCCTTATGTGTTCTTGTAAGTGCGTTTTAAACGCTCTCCCTGTTTCCCCTGTATAATAAAAGTTACAGCTACACCTAAGGGCATAAATCATTTCTTCTGTAACACATGTATAAAGATCTCTAGGGGTAAATCTAACACCATTAATTTTTGAAAAAGCTGTCACTGCATGTTTACACACTCAACATTTTTTTACAAGCCATGGTTCATATTTTCCTTATTGAATAATATGTGTTTCAGTCCTGGGACAGTGCCTCAACTGACAGATACATGCCCCATAATACACTGGCTTGGAAACAGTTTGAATGTTTCAGAATTATACCTATGAGTCCTGCAACAATGATGCTGAATGTGTGAAAATGGAAAAGGTATTACTAATCTGAGATCACTATGTCCCGGCATTTTTTCCTTTCTCTAACAGGGCATTGTGGGTGCAGATTCTCCACATGGGGGGGGGGGGGGTAGAGAGGAGGCTTGACCTTGTAAAAAATTACTTATAAGGAGAATAGAAAGTTTCAGTGTTTGCTTCTCTCCTTTAGAATATTTTTTTTTCCAGTTTCAGGATTAATAGTTAAGGATCTTGCAGTTACAACTTGGAGCCCATGGCTGTTGATATGTCTCTTGCAAATATTATGTTGTGGTTAACTAGTAATGATATCTGTAAAAACACAGTGTTTATCCTTTACACAGTTTACTGTGTGGAGCCTATCATTAAATGTAAGCTCTAGGCGTGGGACTCGATATAAAATCTGGGCATTTTGGCCATTATCTAATTCTGTACAAATTCTCACATGTAGAGCTCTAAGGCTCAGATTCTTGGCTGTAACTGTCTTGTTTGTTGACTAAATGAACACAAGTGCAACATTGTGTAATTTGTTTTTCTCAACACAAAGCGTTATCCTTCCTTTTAATCCAACTCTACTAGCATGTAATATACAAAGAACATTGTTCCCTCTTCATACTTGATTTTGCAATTTGCACACCGTTTTATATTTCTATGAAGTCATCCTTTAGTACCTTCTGATATTTGGCACAAATTGATATTGTAACATAAACACTCAGTAGAAGTAAGTTAATGACTATTGAGCTGTCGGCATATCTAATAAATGTTACGCTTTATGGTAATAAAGTAATTAGGTCAGTAATTTGTGCCATAGTACTCTAGAATAAGAGCCATTGAAAACCTTCAAACTAATTATAGAATGACAAAACTTTCTTTACTTGTGAGCTGTGTGTCATAGGTAACAACTTCTTATCACAGTGCAAAATAATAGCCTGGAGCTACAATTCTGGGTCTGAAAAAAAAAATAAGTTAGCAACTCTTTTGAGCCTATTTGAAAATACCTTATAATGGTGTTTAGAAGATTGCCATTAATTAAAAGCAGGAATTATTGAAAAAGATAACTGACTTGCAACAGATGGCCATTAATAACAACTAAAAGGAGTCATACAAAAAGATAACTAAAGCTTGTAAGAGGTAGTCACAGAAAGAAGAAAGTCATTTTACACTCATAGTAATGTGAATCAAAAGACAAGATCACAGAAAAATGTTGCATCTTTTATGTAATCATACAAGGACACAGAGTGCATTGGAAGAACAACGAACCTTGACTATGAAATGAAGTCATACCATATGACAGCTCCCATTAGGGCATTTTGAAGTCTAGCAAATTAGAAAAAAAATACAAACCATTTATATTATTACAGGTTCACTAGTAATATGGGGGGGATAAAAAAAACATGTTTTTTTAACATTTTTTTATATGGTTGGACTTTAAAAGTTTTGAAGTTTATTTGAATGTTTTGAAGTGTAGCAAAGTAGAAAAAAAGACGAAGCACTAAAAGTATTATAGGTACACTAGTACATAATATAGGTGAGATAAAAAAATCATGAGTTTTTTTTTTTAATTTTAATATGGTTGGACCTTACATGTTTTTTCTGTTCATCTATAGCCTTCTAAGTCTTAAGACACGCAAGATGTGTTAGCTACTTTTTAATCTGTTTTTCAAGTTTTGGGTGACTCAACAGGATTCACACTGTCAGAGTTCAGAGAAGAATTACTACAGTTAGGTTTCGTATGAGACTGTCTTTGTCAGTGGTCTAGATGAATAGCACCTTAGTCACAACCCATGTGACCCAAATTTGGTTAGTGATTACGGTGCTTGATATTTCAGCTGGAGAGGATAGGCATGCCCATCCTGGTTTTGGTAGCATGTTTGCTGGAGACTAGGTATTGAGTGATAGCCAGACTGGAAGGGATGGAATGGCTGAAGAGGCATAAGTACCCTGCGGCCCACAGTGGTCACATTCTGTGAGTCATGCATCATTGTATGTTTTATGAAATGTAGGAATGGGGTTAAGGTCATGAAAATTCCTTAGTTCTCTGGTCAGCACATATAATGCTGCTGGCCTGCCTCTGCTTTGCTACCACCTACCCACTGAAGGATGGGGGTCATCCCATGTTTAAGCTGCCCTCCTATCCTCCTTCATCTCTGGTGGCCCCAGTCCAGGGAGGTGTATCAGACATAGGGCTGAAGGAGCAATTTTAGGCTGGTTGTGGGACCAGGTGGTCAGTTGGTGGAACACTAAGGGGGGAAATACTTCCCTGTGGGACAAATGATGGCAGAGTCTACAACAAGATTAAAAGAGTCAACCATGATTTTAGCAACAGCAACATGATTAGGAGGGACCCACCAGAATAAACAAGTCAGAGCCCAGATTCCTGGCATAGCTCAGTTTGCAGCCAGATGGACAGAGTTTGATTACCTGCTCAGGTACTTCTGGAGCCAGACAATTGGGGTGGAAATGAGCAACCTACAGCAGCTTGCTTACAATGGATTTAACTAAGTCAGTGGACATTCGAGAGTAAAAATTTACATTATGTCATAAGTAAAGGAACAGACACAAGCTGCATGCAGACAACTTCATGAATGCATTAAATGAATTATTTTCACTACATCAAAAGCATTTGACAAAGAAATTACCTGATATTGATGAAACATTCACTATGCTAAATATGTTAAACTGAATCTTATATCTCTTATCCTTATATTTACACTTAAACTTTTTTTGAGCCTTCATTTTTACATAATGATCAGAATAAGTAAATATTTACAGATATTTAGAACAAAAAAGTATTTCACATTTGTGGTATTTCTTCATATTCTTCTCTTTCAGACCCAGTTTGCCAAACATTACTTTAAACACTTCACTAGTGTTTAGTATGGGCATCACACTTCAGTTATTAATTATATGTTTTTCTGTCCAAATTTCCAGCTTATATTACTGTTTTCTGTACTTTCATCTAACATAGTATTTCTTCTGTGTCCATTTTCAACGTGCCTTCTTCCCAGAAACTGGTTTTCATTACTTTGTTTTAGTAAGTGCAACCTTTTGCCAGAAAATAAGTTTCTTTTATTTTATAAATTTTAGCAAATATTTTTTCCGTAGCCCTTACGCATCTAATTCACGGAACATTTTTGCCATATTTGCAACTTCACCTGCTGCTTGAGATTTTCTCTACACCATGATTTTGCATATTTGTCAGAAATGCCTTGATCCATTGTGTTTCTGTTTGTACTCAGTTTCACCTTTTCCATCTCACATCCCATTCTACATGCATCCACCTGTTTACTGAGCTCCTGTAACATGTGATATCATTTTTCTTGCATTGTCACTTATTTAACTTTAAATTTGATTCTCGCAGTAAGTTTTTTTTGTCTTACAATTTTTTATACCACACAGTTCTCCAAGCAATGAATCCTCTAATTCACAGTCCTTGGTGTGATTCTTTAATTCAGTAATATAATCATCAATTAAGTGGGATATTATGCCCATATGAAGAACAAATTGGAAATGTGGCAGATCATTTTGCCTCATTTGCCTTTTCTTTTTTATCTCAGCATTATACTATAGCAATAACCCACGCCTGGGTGTGGGTAATGCTAAATTTACCCACGGTTGGCGTGGTTTGGTCCCGAGGCCCGAGGACCAAACAAAGCCAACCGTGGGTAAATTTAGCATTACCCACACCCAGAAGTGGGTTATTGCTATTATACCATGACATTATTTAAGAAAATAAACTATTATTTTTCTTAAATAATGGCATAGTATAATGCCTGTTTACTGCCCTTCCGCAGATGTCTGGCATCCGCGGCAGTTCTGATGTACTACGCACCTGCGCAGTACATCAGAGCTGTGAAGCAACGGAGAAAGCAAGATCTCCGTTGCTTTTTAGTTCGCTATGTTAAATGAGTTTAACATAGCGAGACAGTTTTAAAATAAGCAACGGAGATGTCCGTTGTTATTTTAAACTGTCTCGCTATGTTAAACTCATTTAACATAGCGAAACTAAAAAGCAACGGAGATCTTGCTTTCTCCGTTTTTAACACTGTCTCGCTATGTTAAATGGGTTTAACATAGCGAGACAGCTTTAAAATAAGCAACGGAGAGCTCCGTTGCTTATTTTAAAGCTGTCTCACTATGTTAAACCCATTTAACATAGCGAGACAGTGTTTTAAAAAAACGAGTTATACTAATGGAAAAAAGTCCGGGCAACCGGACCTTTTTCCATTAGTATAATTCGATTTACAACGGGCACACTGGCCAATCAGCATGCACGTTTTGGGGGGGGTCATGGTATAATATCTTTTCTTTCACCTTTCTAGACTCAGATATATTACAAACTTCCAAGGCTTTTGCCCCTGAGATATGCTAAAACATAGCACACTACACCTTTATAAGGATCTTAGCTATTCTGCTTACACCCATAAATAAATCAAATTAATGCATCCACAATTTTCAGTTCTCACACAAATTACCCTGAAGTGAAAATTGTCCAGGAGACTGCAAATTAACCATGTTTTAGAGAAATGAGACTTAGCCCCAGATTTAATAAACCCCGTATAGTAATAGTGTAAGTCCTACACGGAGTGCACTATGGCCATGTCTGCAGCTCCCCCCTCAGCAGCACACCTTGCATATTAATGAAAACATACTGCTGAGAGAGAGAGAGACATGTAACACAGTTAAAGAATCGGTGTAGGGGGTGTGTTACAGTGTCCATAGATGAGTAACACACCCCCTGCATTGTGAAAATGCCAGATGGCCCTTAAATAATAAAGTGAAAACCGTTTAAATTTTTTTTTTTGTTTTTGTTTTTTTTTTTTAGTTTTTTTTTTATGTTTGCACAACATGGCATGGCTCTTAGCAATAGAGATGTACCAGACATCAAAAATAGAAACCGGATGCATTTAATTATTTAGGAAAGGTCATGTTAAAGCACAGCCAAGCTGGTTTGCATGGCGCATTGTGGTGCTCAGCAGTGCTTAAACATAAGTGAAAGCTATATAGAAATGTAGAGCTGTAATCACCATTCCTCAGTAGCTGAATGCTTAGATTCATGCCCTTGTGTGTTGCAGGTGCACGGTTCAAATACAGGCCATTTGGCTTTTACATGAGATAGGTAATAAAAATATTTTTGTAATTATGTATAGATTAACATTCATTAACCAGGTTAGTCCAGCTGGACCAGTAGCCCATTTGCAGTGGAGACACAAGGATAAAAACCCCAGTTACTCACAAGTGTCCAATACATTAAACTCACACTCCAAGATAACATAATTAAATGCATAAGGTTAGGAGATATAAAATTAAAATAGATACACGCAATAATAAAGTATTATTAATGAACAATTATTTTCAATATTTTTTTGTTTATTTTTAAAACAATCTGGTTTGGCCATAGCTAAGCTCTGCTAAGCATTGCTAAGCCAAGCCAAGCAGTGCTTAAACAGGACCTGATTTAACAGTACTTAGTAATGCACAGCTCTGCTTAGCTGGTTTGGGCACGGCTAAGCAATGCCCATTTAAGCAGTCCTCAGCTCAGCTAAGCTGGTTTGCGCACCGCAAGGCATTGCTAAGCATTGTCAATTTAAGCACTGCTCAGCTAACCTTAGCAGGTTTGCAAGGTGCTAAGCTTTCCTTAGCATTTTTAAAAATGGTCGAATGGTGGCAAAGGGCAGGAAAACAGCCTTATACAAAGCTATGTCAAACCCAGAGCTGTTGGATATGCTCCACTTAAATAAATCCCAATCCCGCCAAGCTACATGCCCTAGGGACCTAAACCTTGTCACCACAATAAACAGAACATGCTGGAGAGATAGATTCCTGTCCCAGAGACTTCCCATACCCTGGAACAAACTACCTATCTATATCAAACAAAGCTCCTCATTAGCACTCTTCAAGAAAAATCTTGATGATTGGATGGGAAATAGGAAATTCACCTCTGTGGCTCTGCTCAACAGGGGCACAGGAAAATAATTTTCTTGGGTGGCGAAAGCCAGGGTACCTTTTTGGCTAGACTTATATAGGCCCTAGGTCCAATAGCCTAGTACCTACCTATGAGCCTGTGAACCTATTTAACTGCAACAGGTGAGAATACAGACAGAACCTCTTAGAGTTTGATCCATGCAGAAACTATGGCTGGAGTTGGAGAGGGTGCCTGCTTCCAGGTGCAGCTGTGGGGATGTTGGAGTCCAGGATCATGGTTGGGCTCCTTGTAAAAGACCATGACAACCGGCTGCTACAGGGCCAGTACCAGGGGTCTAAATACAAATCTGAGGCCTGGAACTGGCTGGCACATGACCTCACCACTGCAACTGGCATCCCCCACACTGCTGAGCAGGTGAGTCACCACTATGACAACCTGAAGCCTTGGAAGGGGGGAACTCTTGGCCCAGTGGATCCAAGATGCTCAGGACAACAATGCCCCACAAGTTTGTAAGTATAGGAAGCACTGATTTACCAAAGTCTAGTATGAATATCGGATAGACCAGTATGCATAATGGTGTCTTTCTCTCCCCACAGCTGCAGAGGAGAGAGCTCCCAACCTGGAGGCCCATACAGGGTGCCTAGCCAGGTTGCGCTGAGAATGTGGTGAGTACAGATATATCCTGCAATATATACTAATATAATTAAGAAATAGTACAGTAGTAACTTCTAGTAGGTATATTCTGTTTTGAGTGTACTGCAATGAATGTGTTCATAGACCTGGACTGATACAAGTCAGTAATGCCAAATACAGTTCAATATACATGAAAGCATGAAACCTGATAATGTTAAGGAAAGCAATTTACTACTGCATTAATAATGTTAAGGAATAACAAGTGTATACTATATTAATAATGATGTTCTCGTAATAAAGTGCAACTGGATTCATAATGTGAAGGGAATAAATCATCTGCAATCATAAATATCAGGAAATAAAGTACACCCACAGTCAGAATTGTTAAGGAAATAAAGTTAGTAATGTATACAGTGTGGGATAACAAGCTGTCTTGCAATGCCTGCATTATGTGAAGTGTTCAAGAAAAAAAAGAATGTTAACTGTTTCATGTCACCCTCAATAAAGATTTATCGTGTCAAATGCTGTGCGTATTTTGGGCTGTTGGCCATGAAATTGTGTATTACAAGTGCTGTGAAGTAAATATGGGTATAATACCAAGAAGTGACTGAAGGCTTGCCGATAAAGAACTCTTTTGCTAAAGTGTAGATGTGGAGCAGTACTACAAGATACACTGCATTATGATATTTGTTCTGCACTATAACATCTGAACCTTGTATAGTAATGTGTAAGGTAGTATAGTGTTTCCCTCAGGGTTGCCTTGTTTTAACCTTTGCATTTCAGCTATATGCATTCCTGAATGTAGTTATGCTGATGCAGTTAAGTATGAAACTGTAATAGCTGTAGACTGCAACTATAGCATCTGCAACTGTATATGGGTCAGGAAACCAACCCAGCACCCTAATATGGCCTGTACACATCACACATATTCCCATCCACTAGGGGTTAAGTGTGTACACCTGCATTCCAAGTAGTAACACACAGTTCACCTACTATCTCTGTCATGCATGCATGTATCTCTTGCATGTGTGTTCAAGTGTCACTGCAGTCTTGTGTGACACTCTACCTACATTACCAGGTCAGAATTTGTTAACAGGTGAGCTCTAGGCACATATAAGTCAGTCAATATTCAGCAATGGTTCAGTTTGCTAAATGATATGTATTTGTTCAGTTTTTTCCACACAGACCGGAGTTTGAAACCGGAACAAGTACTAATATATATGTATAGAAACAGACAAATACTACTGAATATGTATAGAAACACTTTTGTATTGTTAACAGATGTTCTCTTCACAGGAATTACAGGTAAATAAATTGCCTGTCCTATCTGTTCCAATGGTATACTAATTCATGTCTCCAGATGTACTAGTGTGTAAACAGCATTGCTCGGCAACATGATAAGACTGCATTAAACTAAACGTCCACAAGTACATTACTATTCCAAGTTAATAAGACTAATAAAACTGTATCTTGTTATTGCGGCTGTATGCCTGGTGCATCTGTGAATGCCTACTGAAAATATAAACCCATGCCTGCCAAGGAAGGCAGGATATTATTAACTTTCTGTACTATGCATGATACATGTCTCTCAAGTGTCACACTCTCACTGATAGTGATCACTGTTGCCAAAACCCTTGGACATAGATTTAACATCCAGTCAAAGTATGTCAGTAGCACACTCACACAACATTAGTGCACAGTACACCTTGGTAGACATATATGTTCCTCTGACATGTAATAGTCCCCTCTAGTTGTGTACCTGTAGGTGTTACAGCTTGGCCCATACTGTCTCATGCGGATAGCTTGAGAAGTATGTATGTGCTACAGAAGATGTAGGGCAGTTATAGACATAAACTCAACAACTTCAGATTGAAACAGACTATATTTCAAGTGAATGAAAGACCACAACAGTCACTATCCTGTACAAGAGTTGACCATCAACTGAACCAGAGAACTACATACCCATTAGTCTAACAAGCCTAATATGAATAGCCATGGAATGAATTGCCATGGAAATAATAAACAAGAACATTGGCACTCAGACCCTGGGCTCATCCCAATTTGTCTTTAAGGGAATGTTATACCTGCTTAACCTGGTAGACTTTCTGAGAGGATAATCTAGGCAATGGACAAGGTAAAATGGTGCATACTGTGCATCTTGACCTGGCTAAGGCATTTGATACAATACTTCACTCAGACGCTGTTAACAATCTCCCCACACTGGACATAAATCCTAACATAACTCACTGGATAGCCAGCTGGCTCACAGACAGGACCCAAGATGTCAGGATCATTGAGACCACGTCCACCAAGAGACTGGTTACCAGTTGAGCACCCCAGGGATCCGTGCTGAGCCCACTGCTGTTTCTCATCTAATTCTCAGAAGTCAAGACTAATGTTCAAGGCCTCTGGCTCACCAAGTTCACAGATGACTCTAAATTGGGAGCTATTATTGATTCCTCTTAAAATACAAACATCTTGCAAGTGAGCTTAACACTGACAAATGACTGGTGCCAAAGTTATAGCCTAAAACTCAGTACTAAAAAATGAATTATAATTAATTACTCCATTGATATACTGCTCCTAAGAGTTGACCCAGTAGTAAGGGATCTGGGAGCATATGTAGACAGTAATCTGCCCTTCAACTAACATGTAGCCAAAATAGTAAGAATCATTCTTATTCACTCAACATATAGGTGAGTGTATGACATCCGAGTCCAAGGAAGTTATAGTACCACTCTATTTGGCCATTATCAGACCTAACACTGAATACAATGCCCCCTTTGGCATGTATCTAACCAGGCTGTTGCAACAGATGGAATACCCTCAAAGGTTTCTCCTCAGGAGAATTCAGGGCATGAATACCCTGTCCTACATTGATTGCCTAAAGTCTCTGTCTCTGTATTCATTTTCTTACATGCTTCTGAGATGGGATATTTACCAGGCTTACAGGACTTCCTCAGACCCAGACCTCATGGATCTGTTCCATATGTTTAAATCAGCAACAGAAACACAAGATCCAGACATTTAAACTTTACTTGTGACCTAAACAGAATGTGCTGGCAAGACTGATATATGTCTCAAAGGATCCCTGCACTATGGAATAGGCTCCCTATCCATGTAAAACAGAGTTAATTCTGACCCTATTCAAACAAAACCTTGATGGACAATTGTAACTTTACCCCTCCCAGTCTGACCCCCATGTCCTTTATGGACAAAGGCTGCCAATAAGAAAAGTATTATTCTAATTAACACCCCTTCATACAAATCCTTAGTTACCTCTGTACTCACATGCTCCCATCGTATAGACACCCAATGTACTCTGGGACCCAAATGGTTTGGGGGGTGTGGCTAGGCTTGTAGGGGCCTCAGTGCTCGTTAGCCTAGTAATTTACCTATGAACCTATAAAAGTGAGGGCAGACATGTAGAGTGTAGAGCAATACTGTTGCAATAAATATAATCCTATACTGTTGTTAATGGAATGTTTCTGTCTCTCTCTCTCCCCCAACCCTTATCTGCATCACAATATTATTATTGTTATAATATGGGTATGGTTTCCATTTTACATATGTTGTTCTCAAAACCTTATGTTGGGCCTTGTGTTTAATTATTGTTACATATTAAAATGGTTGCATACTAACATACATTGTTGAAATGCCAATGTTGTTGGCATTTTGCCATAACTGTTACTGGCATGCTGTTACAATACTGACTGTTATCTCATTTATTGTTGTGTTCCGTATGCTATGCAATTTTATTCTTCTGGGTTAATTGGAACACCCATGCATGCTGTTGTAACTGACATTTAAATGTTCTGTGCATGACTAACCTATACACTTTGACAAAAACCTCAACACCATAGCACAAGTGGGTAGGTGGGTACCTGCGGACCCTACTACCCCACCTCATCTGGCCATGGCACTGGGTCCCAGCACATCTGGGACCCAACCTAGAGCTGCCCACTCCAGTGATCCTGCATCACCAATGAGTATAACTGCCTCAGGGGACAGGCCCTACCCTCCCAGGTGTGGGCATGGATAGGGCATGGTCACCAGGCAACAGCTCCCAGGGATGGTGTGCAGGATTGTCCAGCATGACAAGGACAATTGACTGCACCAGATTGATGGCAGACTGATGCACCTGGAGGGTCAGGCTAGCCCCAGCACCCAGCCCCCAACACAGCCACATTTGGGGCTGTGAAAGAGCAGTGGTGACTGTCCATGTCTGTGGAGCTCAGTCCCACTGCTACTGGCTGGGGTCACTTGGTCCTCCGATTCCACAACACCATCCGCATTCAAGGTGTTTACCTCCCTCATGTGTCATACACTGCCCCTGTCTGCTGTCTTGTCTGTCTTGTCTGTTTGCAAATGCTACCTCTCCTACCCAATCTACCTCCCCACACATACCTACATCCCTTCCCCAACATCCCACTCTCTCCTTAAAAATAAAAGGCATCTGTCCTGCAAAAAAAATCTCCCCCATACATAGTGCTCCATTTTGCCCACACCTACACTGCCATCAATCAATCATCACTGCAATTAATCAACAAAGTTATGTTGCCCAGACCCCTCCCTCTGGGTATGAGACTCCAAATTCCAAATTGTCCACAACATACACAGCTGTTGCTGTACATGAAACAGAGAGTTATGGCCCTTTCCTAAACCTGTCCTGCACATCCCTACCTGCCTTTCATATTGTTTTTCCCCCTGCTTGCCACCATTTCGCCACTTTCCTATAACCCCTTTATTCTTTTCTTTTTTTTTGGAAATAGTGTGGTTTTAAGCAGGGCTAAATGCTTGGCATCACAGCACATTGCTCAAACTCATGCAAACCCACTTAAAACTGCTTTAATCATCTTCTGTCTCTGTGACACTGTTCTGCACATCAGCAAAATTATCATGTTGGCAAGTCTTGAACCAGGGACCCTGACAACTATGACATAGAGCATTAGCCCACTAGGCCACTCAGCTTTGAAGACTAGCAGGTGTTTCCATAAACGTATCCTGTTTATCAGTGATGCACAGCAGAAAAATATTCAGCCCTTGCCAAGTTTTAAACCCAAGAACCTGTTGATTACAGCACAGTGCATTAGTTCACTAGGCCACTCAGCTTTGAAGGCTAACATGTATCTCCATAAACTTATCCTGTTTATCAGTGATGCACAGCTGAAAAATATTCAGCCCTTGCTAAGTTTCAAACCCAGGACCCTCTCAACTACAGCACAGTGCATTAGTCCACTCAGCTTTGAAAACTGACAGGTGTTTATCTAAACATATCCTTCTTGCCATTGACACACTGCTTTGTACACATAATGGGACAAATAACAATGTACTTGGGACTGTGATACAAACGCCAAATCAGTACACAGACAAATTTTGATGAATGTACATGAGGCCAAGGATATGGGGTAGAAATGACAATTGCAGACTGTTGCAGAATGTACACAGTTGTGCCACCTACATTTGGCACACTTGTCGCACAACCTATGCTGTGTGCTGATGTACTGGCAAGTCAGTACACATTGACATTATGAAATCATGACAGACAGTTCAGTGTCACACATCATCCACATCCAATCACACGTGTTCGTACCAATCCTGTGTAACAAACTATATGCATGTAGTAAACAAAATCTATCGTTCCACAAGTAAATGCTGTCACTCCGTGAAAAGTGAATTAAGTAAATATAACAAAAAGCACGAGTGCAGCAAAAGTAAGGTCTATAACAACATAGTTTAATTTCCAGTTAGTGTGCACAAACGGATGAGCTCTTTCACAATAAATGCTTCTTCAGATCCTTATAGTGAACACAAGAGTCGCTCTTCATATAGTAGATCCAATTAGCCAATTAGTAACTGCTCATCTGTATTTAAACATATATATATATAAAAAAACAAATGTCAGGCATATATAACCTGAATTAAATAAGAACTAAATACATCAATGAACATCTTTAAAATATGCTATATATAAAATCATCAAAAATATCAAAATTCATTGTAAACAGTGTATCAAAAGCAGCAAATGCGTGTATAAAAAACCTAAATATAGAAAAAATATATGCTGAACACATAAACACTAAATACATCTATAAAATATATATATATTAAAATCAGTGTATCAAAGGCAGCAAATGTGTGTATAAAAAACCTAAATGTAGAGGAATATATATTGGACACATCAGCAAACATCTATAAAAAATATATATATATTGAAAGATATATAATGTATGTTTTATCAAAATTCACTAAAAATTATATATGTATATAACATCTGTCACATGTATTGTAAACTAAATATCTAAAAATGACATTCCCAATGAACAGTGTGAATGTATAAGGAATATATAAAATATATATATATATATAAAAAATATATATATAACGACATCCAAACTATTTGATGTTCCTGCGCTGTTTTAACTTGGGTTTAATAGATGCTCTATCATTCAAACCATGACCCCTGTCTGCCTTTAGGGTAATGATCCAGTCAGTCTCCTTGGCTTCTGTAAAATTGATAATGTCACCACCCCTCTTGTTAACAGTTATATTCTCCAACACCCGGAACAAAAAAGTATGATCAACATCATTGGAAACAACATGCCTGGCAAGGGCATTATGAGGACTGCCTTTCTTCATGTGGTATATGTGTTCCCTCATTCTATCCCGCAGTGGACGATTGGTTTTACCAACATAGAAGCAGGGACAGGCCTGGCAAGTGGCTAAATACACCACATTGCATGTCATGCAATCAGCATCTATCCTGGTGGAAAAGGTAACATGTTCATCAGGATGAAGGAACATTTCACTGCTATCTATAAATGAACAAATGTTACAACGTCCACAGGGTTTGGTGTGTCCATTTACCTTCATGGTCCTGTCAAATCTTGGGTAACATAATAATCACTTTAAATTACTCTTATTCCTAACCAAAAAGCCAGGTGTATCACCCACAATGCATTTCAACTCATCATCGATAAGAAGAATGTTCCAATGTCTGTTAATAATTTCCTTCAAATGAGGTAAATCTGAAGTAAAATAGGTAGAAAATTTAACAGTTTTGTGAGTCATGTGATTACTAATCACATCACAATGGCTAGGTCCAAAATATGGTGTGCCTACAGTGAGACGTAAGGTCTGTGCTTCCTCTATATATGAGGTAATCTCATCCTTCATATAACCTCGAGCCAATAATCTATCGCTGAGGTTCTCTAACTCAGAGTTAAAACCACTATTAGTGGGATTGAGTCGTGAAGCCCTGATGGCTTGCCCTTTCATAATATTCCTGAAAACAAAGGGTGGATGCATACTTGACCTTAATAACAGAGAATTACAATGACAGGCTTTGCAATGGACTCCTGTATTGATCAAACCACCTGCTAATTTCTCAATATATAAATCTAAGAATTCTATCCTGTATGTTGAGTAATTCATAGTAAAAGTAAGAAATGTTGTTAAATTATTCATCATTACTAGCATGGATTCCAACTGTGCTGTTGTTCCATCCCACAAAACAAAAAGGTCATCAACAAACCTTCTGTAGAACACTACATGTCTACAGAATAAATCATTCCTGAATAAAATATGTTCTTCACAGTAAGCAAGAAACATATTGGCGTAGCTGTTGGCGCAAGGTGGCCCATAGCTACGCCATCACGTTGTCTGTAAATCTGATCATTGAACATGAAAAAATTATTCTCTAAAACCAATTCTAGGAAATGAACTATAAGATCTATCAGTACTGCATTATAGTCACTGTGTGCTTGTAAATATTGTAACACATAGTCCAATCCTATATCATTAGGGATCACAGTAAACAAAGATTGGACATCAAAAGTAACAAAGATATAATTACAAAACGACCCTGAATTACCAATACATTCATATAAATCAATCAGGAACTGCTTCAAGTCCTTTAACACTGTAACGTTGTCATTCAATACATGTCTCAGATGTTTTTCTACAAAAACTGATAAATGTTCTGTAACCCAGCCATGACCATATACTATCGGTCTCATGGATGGGTTATCAACATTTTTATGGATCTTAGGGAGCCCTTGTATAATTGGTATGACTGGTGCATGAATCATAAGGTACTCATATAGCTCTTTATCTATCAATTTACTCCTGAATATATCATAGAGTGTAGTACTGATATATCTGACAACTGAGTATACTTCATCAATAAGAATAGGTTCATAAAACCTATCCTGTAACATTGTGGTCATGGCCTCTACATAGAATGACATATCCATGACGACAACTTTGCCACCTTTATCAGCTGGCCTAATGATAATGGTAGGGTCATTCTGTAATTTCTTGAGACATTAACGTTCCTGAGGAGTTAAATTATCTCTCCATCTCTGTTTATTAATTCTCATATTTGTATTATAATAATTATATAATTCATCTTCAGTTAGCCTAGAGAAAGCTTCAACTAGGGGGTGATGTATAGGTATATAATTACTCAGATTTTTAAAAGCAAACTTCTTAGTTTGGGGATGTTCTTCTTGTGAATTGTTATACATAAGTTTGAGCATTACATTCCTGCAAAATAACTTCAAATCTAAAATAGTGTCAGTTAGCTTACTCTGACTTTTAGGAATGAAACTTGAACCCCTGTTCAAGAGTCTAACATCATAACTCATTAAATTAACATGAGACAGATTATGTACTAATTCTTGCTGTTCCACATTTTCTTTAAAGTCTGGTGCGGTATAAACTCTCCTGATAACTTCCTCTTCTGTCTCCCCCGACTCATGGAACGTGGTCTGCGAGGACCCTTCTCCATACGCACCGGTAGGGGAAAAGTTAAATCCAGGCTCATGCGGTCATTAGAAACAGTCCCATTGACGGTTGTCTTGGGTCTGACCACAACCTCTGACCCTCCCTTTGTGATGTTGGACCCATGTTTAATCACATGCACTTCGGGGTAAAGATTGTTGTCAGAGCAAACGCTAGGGTGGACAATATGAATGACATCAACAGAGTCACTGCAGCTATCTGTAGTATTCTTAGTGGCAGGTAATGCCTCTTTGTCAAAACATCCAATGTCACTATTAATGTCTCTATCAATATTGCCTCTGTCCGAGGTAACACTGTTCAAATCAATGTTCACACTTGCTGTATTTGATATCTTATCGGTGTGATTAAAATGTATGTGCCCCCCATCCCTCTTAGAACCCACGACAGCACGTGGGTCCCTACGAGCAGCTGGGGGAGGTATATTGGAATCTTGTCCTGGCCTGGGCCATAGGAACACATTGCCCAGCCTAAAATCATTAAGATCCCTAGTGGCCTTATGTCGTTTCTGTGGTAAAAGCTTTCTCTCATAAGCCAAGACACAGTCCAAAAGATTCTCAAACAGTGGTATAACCACTTTGTCAGGATAATCATTAAACAGAGTCTGTTGTTTATCCTTAATACACTCCATTAATTTTATCTCCTCTGGTTGAAAAAAGTCAATTAAAAGTTGTAAGTACTTGCGACTTACCTCAATATTAAGAAGCTGCCATTGCGCAAGTAAATCAGGGTATTCCTTGCCCTGATTAGGCATAGTGAGCACCCTCAAGCCTCGTGGAATAATTTGCTGTTCAAGGCAAAATTCAAAGTGTATTCGTTAAAACAGCGCAGGAACATCAAATAGTTTGGATGTCGTTATATATATATATTTTTTATATATATATTTTTTATATATTCCTTATACATTCACACTGTTGACTGGGAATGTCATTTTTAGATATTTAGTTTACAATACATGTGACAGATGTTATATACATATATAATTTTTAGTGAATTTTGATAAAACATACATTATATATCTTTCAATATATATATATATTTTTTATAGATGTTTGCTGATGTGTCCAATATATATTCCTCTACATTTAGGTTTTTTATACACACATTTGCTGCCTTTGATACACTGATTTTAATATATATATATTTTATAGATGTATTTAGTGTTTATGTGTTCAGCATATATTTTTTCTATATTTAGGTTTTTTATACAAGCATTTGCTGCTTTTGATACACTGTTTACAATGAATTTTGATATTTTTGATGATTTTATATATAGCATATTTTAAAGATGTTCATTGATGTATTTAGTTCTTATTTAATTCAGGTTATATATGCCTGACATTTGGTTTTTTATATGTATATGTTTAAATACAGATGAGCAGTTACTAATTGGCTAATTGGATCTATTATATAAAGAGCGACTCTTGTGTTCACTAGAAGGATCTGAAGAAGCATTTATTGTGAAAGCGCTCATCCGTTTGTGCACACTAACTTGAAATTAAACTACGTTGTTATAGACCTTACTTTTGCTGCACTCGTGCTTTTTGTTATATTTACTTAATTCACTTTTCACGGAGTGACAGCATTTACTTGTGGAACGATAGATTTTGTTTACTGATTATTTATTTTTTCGCTACCTTCCACGAGAGTAAGGCTTGGTTCGAGATATGGCGAACATTGAATTGGATTATGTCCCGAGAGGTGAAGACCATGGGACAGGAGCCTTACAGACACGATTTCAGAGGTACTTGAAGGAAACAACTAGTGCCTCTTTGTTCTTTGACTGTGCGGCAGCCTCTAATGATGTCATCGGATCAAACGTTGATTCTGACAAACTGCATGCTACGTTAGATAGTATGGAGAAGGATTTTATGAAACTTAAGAGACTCCAAACGCAGCGAATACACTTTGAATAACAACAAATTATTCCACGAGGCTTGAGGGTGCTCACTATGCCTAATCAGGGCAAGGAATACCCTGATTTACTTGCGCAATGGCAGCGTCTTAATATTGAGGTGAGTCGCAAGTACTTACAACTTTTAATTGACTTTTTTCAACCAGAGGAGATAAAATTAATGGAGTGTATTAAGGATAAACAACAGACTCTGTTTAATGATTATCCTGACAAAGTGGTTATACCACTGTTTGAGAATCTTTTGGACTGTGTCTTGGCTTATGAGAGAAAGCTTTTACAACAGAAACGACATAAGGCCACTAGGGATCTTAATGATTTTAGGTTGGGCAATGTGTTCCTATGGCCCAGGCCAGGACAAGATTCCAATATACCACCCCCAGCTGCTCGTAGGGACCCACGTGCTGTCGTGGGTTCTAAGAGGGATGGGGGGCACATACATTTTAATCACACTGATAAGATATCAAATACAGCAAGTGTGAACATTGATTTGAACAGTGTTACCTCGGACAGAGGCAATATTGATAGAGACATTAATAGTGACATTGGATGTTTTGACAAAGAGGCATTACCTGCCACTAAGAATACTACAGATAGCTGCAATGACTCTGTTGATGTCATTCATATTGTCCACCCTAGCGTTTGCTCTGACAACAATCTTTACCCCGAAGTGCATGTGATTAAACATGGGTCCAACATCACAAAGGGAGGGTCAGAGGTTGTGGTCAGACCCAAGACAAACGTCAATGGGACTGTTTCTAATGACCGCGTGAGCCTGGATTTAACTTTTCCCCTACCGGTGCATATGGAGAAGGGTCCTCGCAGACCACGTTCCATGAGTCGGGGGAGACAGAAGAGGAAGTTATCAGGAGAGTTTATACCGCACCAGACTTTAAAGAAAATGTGGAACAGCAAGAATTAGTACATAATCTGTCTCATGTTAATTTAACGAGTGATGATGTTAGACTCTTGAACAGGGGTTTAAGTTTCATTCCTAAAAGTCAGAGTAAGCTAACTGACACTATTTTAGATTTGAAGTTATTTTGCAGGAATGTAATGCTCAAACTTATGTATAACAATTCACAAGAAGAACATCCCCAAACTAAGAAGTTTGCTTTTAAAAATCTGAGTAATTATATACCTATACATCACCCCCTAGTTGAAGCTTTCTCTAGGCTAACTGAAGATGAATTATATAATTATTATAATACAAATATGAGAATTAATAAACAGAGATGGAGAGATAATTTAACTCCTCATGAACGTCAATGTCTCAAGAAATTACAGAATGACCCTACCATTATCATTAGGCCAGCTGATAAAGGTGGCAAAGTTGTCGTCATGGATATGTCATTCTATGTAGAGGCCATGACCACAATGTTACAGGATAGGTTTTATGAACCTATTCTTATTGATGAAGTATACTCAGTTGTCAGATATATCAGTACTACACTCTATGATATATTCAGGAGTAAATTGATAGATAAAGAGCTATATGAGTACCTTATGATTCATGCACCAGTCATACCAATTATACAAGGGCTCCCTAAGATCCATAAAAATGTTGATAACCCACCCATGATAAGATAGTATCTGGTCGTGGCTGGGTTACAGAACATTTATCAGTTTTTGTAGAAAAACATCTGAGACATGTATTGAATGACAACGTTACAGTGTTAAAGGACTCGAAGCAGTTCCTGATTGATTTATATGAATGTATTGGTAATTCAGGGTCGTCTTGTAATTATATCTTTGTTACTTTTGATGTCCAATCTTTGTTTACTGTGATCCCTAATGATATAGGATTGGACTATGTGTTACAATATTTACAAGCACACAGTGACTATAATGCAGTACTGATAGATCTTATAGTTCATTTCCTAGAATTGGTTTTAGAGAATAATTTTTTCATGTTCAATGATCAGATTTACAGACAAAGTGATGGCGTAGCTATGGGCACACCTTGCGCCAACAGCTACGCCAATATGTTTCTTGCTTACTGGGAAGAACATATTTTATTCAGGCATGATTTATTCTGTAGACATGTAGTGTTCTACAGAAGGTTTGTTGATGACCTTTTTGTTTTGTGGGATGGAACAACAGCACAGTTGGAATCTATGCTAGTAATGATGAATAATTTAACAACATTTCTTACTTTTACTATGAATTACTCAACATACAGGATAGAATTCTTAGATTATATATTGAGAAATTAGCAGGTGGTTTGATCAATACAGGAGTCCATCGGAAAGCCTGTCATTGTAATTCTCTGTTATTAAGGTCAAGTATGCATCCACCCTTTGTTTTCAGGAATATTATGAAAGGGCAAGCCATCAGGGCTTCACGACTCAATCCCACTAATAGTGGTTTTAACTCTGAGTTAGAGAACCTCAGCGATAGATTATTGGCTCGAGGTTATAAGAAGGATGAGATTACCTCATATATAGAGGAAGCACAGACCTTACGTCTCACTGTAGGCACACTATATTTTGGACCTAGCCATTGTGATGTGATTAGTAATCACATGACTCACAAAACTGTTAAATTTTCTACCTATTTTACTTCAGATTTACTTCATTTGAAGGAAATTATTAACAGACATTGGAACATTCTTCTTATCGATGATGAGTTGAAATGCATTGTGGGTGATACACCTGGCTTTTTGGTTAGGAATAAGAGTAATTTAAAGTGATTATTATGTTACCCAAGATTTGACAGGACCATGAAGGTAAATGGACACACCAAACCCTGTGGACGTTGTAACATTTGTTCATTTATAGATAGCAGTGAAATGTTCCTTCATCCTGATGAACATGTTACCTTTTCCACCAGGATAGATGCTGATTGCATGACATGCAATGTGGTGTATTTAGCCACTTGCCAGGCCTGTCCCTGCTTCTATGTTGGTAAAACCAATCGTCCACTGCGGGATAGAATGAGGGAACACATATACCACATGAAGAAAGGCAGTCCTCATAATGCCCTTGCCAGGCATGTTGTTTCCAATGATGTTGATCATACTTTTTTGTTCCGGGTGTTGGAGAATATAACTGTTAACAAGAGGGGTGGTGACATTATCAATTTTACAGAAGCCAAGGAGACTGACTGGATCATTACCCTAAAGGCAGACAGGGGTCATGGTTTGAATGATAGAGCATCTATTAAACCCAAGTTAAAACAGCGCAGGAACATCAAATAGTTTGGATGTCGTTATATATATATTTTTTATATATATATATATATATATATATATTTTATATATTCCTTATACATTCACACTGTTGATTGGGAATGTCATTTTTAGATATTTAGTTTACAATACATGTGACAGACATGTTATATAGATATATAATTTTTAGTGAATTTTGATAAAACATACATTATATATCTTTCAATATATATATATTTTTTATAGATGTTTGCTGATGTGTCCAATATATATTCCTCTACATTTAGGTTTTTTATACACACATTTGCTGCCTTTGATACACTGATTTTAATATATATATATTTTATAGATATATTTAGTGTTTATGTGTTCAGCATATATTTTTTCTATATTTAGGTTTTTTTATACACGCATTTGCTGCTTTTGATACACTGTTTACAATGAATTTTGATATTTTTGATGATTTTATATATAGCATATTTTAAAGATGTTCATTGATGTATTTAGTTCTTATTTAATTCAGGTTATATATGCCTGACATTTGTTTATATATATATATATATATATATATATATATATATATATATATATATATATAGATATATATATATATGTTTAAATACAGATGAGCAGTTACTAATTGGCTAATTGGATCTTCTATATAAAGAGCGACTCTTGTGTTCACTAGAAGGATCTGAAGAAGCATTTATTGTGAAAGCGCTCATCCGTTTGTGCACACTAACTGGAAATTAAACTACGTTGTTATAGACCTTACTTTTGCTGCACTCGTGCTTTTTGTTAAACTATATGCATGCACATATGTCTTGCAAATACACTTGCTATAGCACTGACTCCATAGCTCAATCTGTTACAGTCATAGCATGCTTAACATTTGTCCACTCACAGTCCTGGCTTCCATTCCACTGTGTTGCATATCAAGTACATGGTTGTCGTAACAATTAAATGACTGAGCCCTGGAATTTTAGAAATGGTTGCCACTACTGCAGTCACTGCCACCCATATTAACACCTCAAAGGCTTGTAGGTTGGGACACACTTCACATATACATATAGGTGTCCTAAATGTCACCCACCACTCTCTAGATGGCAATATTACATAACATATGTATCAGAGGCATATTCCTCACCTGGACTGTTATGGGTACCCTCACCCTGACTATGCTGTGACAACAGAGCTGATACTGCTCCTTCACTCACATATATAGCTTGCTGTCCCACAATGTGTTTGCTATCCCCAATATGGCTCATGGACAGAATGCAGCAGCTGCAGCCTGCAACATATGTATCAGTGTGTTCAGCTACCTGCTACAGACCTACCTACTGTACCCCCAAACACCTAGATCAGGGAATCCACACAACACCCATACATAAAGGGGTGGGGGGAAATGGTCAAGTGACATGGACATCTGTCACAGTCTTCCCCTACAAACATACACAGCTGATAGACCAGCGGCTACTGCAGCAGCATGCATATTGTGATGCAAATGATGCATGACACTCACGTCTGTCTGGCTCCTTACTGACCTCAACCCACATTGTTAAACAGTAAATTGCCACATAATCAGAAAGTCTGTTCACAATGGCCAAACATAACATGCAAAACTGTGGACATACCGCATAAATCCAAACCATGGACAGTATTTCAACCTACTGTCTGTGATGCTGTAGTCCCCAGACCTCTATAATGTCCTTCTCACAGGCCAGGAAAAGGGCAAGGCCTACATGAAGACCACAAATACAGCACTGTGTTGCCATGACTTTGGCTAATGACAATGCAACCTAGTTGTTCTGAATGCAATTAGCAAGTCTGAGCCACAGATTGGTACACAAACAATCAGCTGTTCATGAGAATTACCTACAAAAGGCAAGCTGCTGCCTGTGGTACACAGGACTGTAACTTTCTCTATGTTGACAGACTGCGCTATCCTAGCATTCTACCACAGGATTTCTGCACATAAAGGAGTGCAGCACTATACCAGGTATGTAATAGTATTCCCCATGTAATCGGGTTCAGTTGGGGGATGCAGGCATGGGTAATAGGAATTACCACAATACAGGTCTGTGGTAAATGTCTTGGAATTACGTGTCACTTTTAGTCAGCTGTCCAGCAGCTACAGGCTTCTCTTTTGGCTCTGTCTGCTGTGACTTAGATCACAGCTCTGTCCCCTAAGTCCCCCCAGCAATGGTCAGCTCATGTCTGAATGCGACTGGATTGTGTATTAGACAATAATGACAGTCAGTAGTGGTAGATACAGCTGCCATATTACATGATGTACTGTCAGTCTGCTCCTCTCACGCTGTGAGTGTCACACACATATAGTTCAAACATTGTCCAGGTGTCTGTGACTGTTCCTGCCGTACTCTGGCTAGGTCACTGTGTATTCAACATCTGTATATCATCTCCAGAGCTATGGCTAGCATACCTGTTGACCCCCTACAGCAGGACAACAGGTTATAGCCAGAAGTAGTGGGGAGACACTGGCTCACCCTCAGCAACTGAGTGTACACATTGAGCATGCAATGTGAGGGAATGAATACAGTAACAGATATTAAAGTACCATAACTGTTTTCTAAGGTGTCTGGCCTGTGAAAGCCAAATTCCCCACAGTCTGGAAATAATCATTACATACTGTCCACCTGATTTTCAGACATCCACATTTGTCTGTCAGACGTTCCACATATATCAAGCACATGTACACATTCTGCAAACATCTGTGTAGTGCGGATGTTGGACACCCACAAGGAGGATGCCCTACAACACGTTTGCAGTGCTGTCTGTAATTGTGTCACACAGATGTTGCTGGACTGTCCTCACCTCATTCACCTGTGGTACCACTTACCTATCTGTCAGATGGTGGATGTATGACATGGTACTGGTATGTCTCCCATAGGGGACACACCACAGTAGATGGCAGTGATGGGAGTGGACACAACAACACAGTCCATCACAGCACACAGCACACAGGGCCATAACTGGTATAACTAGGATCATACAAGATTACTAGGCTATTGGCCCTGAGGCCCTTACAAGCCTAGCCATTAGTTTATCCTCAGCAGAATCAGAATCATCAATCAGCACCTGTTGCCCCTGTCATTGAGGTGGGACCCCTTGGACAGATTTGTGGTATCTCATCCGCTCGTCATGGTTACAGTTGATGGTCTGCATGTTACTCTGACATGTCTGGGAAGTGCACTCCTGAGACAGGGCAACTTCTGGGAGACAAACCTGTCTGTCCAGTAGGTTTTGTTGATGTTGCCTATCAGATTCAGGCCTGTTGTGCTGTTAATGCATGGGGAAGTAGACTCATATATATGGGGCAGCTATTGAAGGGCAGAGTCCAACATTGGGTTGTAGGCATGTCACACCCCACCTCTGGGCAACCTGTCTGATACTGAGTGGGCACTACTGATTAGAGGCTGTCTGCACGGGACAGGTGTTGGAGGGCATGGATTACCTTTGTGGGTGTTACCATGGCCTTTCCAGTTGTTGCAGATGTCTGGACAGGTACATATCAAATGGGCCATTGTCCTAAAGTATTCTTGTACTGGCTGAGGACTATACAGAGGTAATGTCCACCTTTTTTCTGTATACACTCCCTTTACCTATGACTTTCACCACGTACAAGGCCTTTCTGGCCCCTGCCACTACATGATGGCTGAATGCGACATTGTTATCAAACTGAGTACCCAGGTCTGTCAACACAGGTTGTGTGTTTATGGGGTTGCCAATGATGTGGCAAACAGTGTGGCCATGTCCTTGCCATATGGTATGCTGGTACTATTTATTGCATTTAGCTTGAGGCCAGGACCTTGGCACCTGTCTGTATCTGATGTAAGACCCTGCTGCAATGTGTTAACATCATTTGGTGGGTCAATGACAGCACATAACTTACAGTCACCGCAGCCTTAGTCAGTACCTCCATATGTGGGTGGTGGCAGTTAGCATTCATGCCTAGATAGATGTGGTTTATGTAGGGGCACCATCTACCCACAGGGCCTTGACATGTATACATATTATGCATGCATAGGCAGCACAGAGTAGGGTTGCCACCTTAACAAATGCCCAATTTCGGACACTTCTTGTACTATCTTTATTCTTTATTCTCCTAATTAGCCTTAGGGTGCTGTTCGGTCCTGGCGGTGGAGTAAATAGGGTTTTTTAGCTGCCCAACCTGGTTTCCCAGTATCAAGGAGGACTTGCCCTGCGTGCTGAAAAACAACTATTCTCCTCAACACACTGTGGTTTCCCCTAACTAAGGAACTGAACCTTTCCGCCCCTCTGCTACAGTCCCCAAGGGAATTTAATGATAAGCAAACTGCCCAACCTGGTTTCCCAGTATCAAGGAGGACTTGCCCTGCGTGCTGAAAAACAACTATTCTCCTCAACACACTGCGGTTTCCCCTAACTAAGGAACTGAACCTTTCCTCCCCTCTGCTACAGTCCCCAAGGGAATTTAATTATAAGTAAACTGCCCAACCTGGTTTCCCAGTATCAAGCAGGACTTGCCCTGCGTGCTGAAAAACAACTATTCTCCTCAACACACTGTGGTTTCCCCTAACTAAGGAACTGAACCTTTCCTCCCTTCTGCTACAGTCCCCAAGGGAATTTAATTATAAGTAAACTGCCCAACCTGGTTTCCCAGTATCAAGGAGGACTTGCCCTGCGTGCTGAAAAACAACTATTCTCCTCAACACACTGCGGTTTCCCCTAACTAAGGAACTGAACCTTTCCTCCCCTCTGCTACAGTCCCCAAGGGAATTTAATTATAAGTAAACTGCCCAGCCTGGTTTCCCAGTATCAAGGAGGACTTGCCCTGCATGCTGAAAAACAACTATTCTTCTCAACACACTGTGGTTTCCCCTAACTAAGGAACTGAACCTTTCCTCCCCTCTGCTACAGTCCCCAAGGGAATTTAATTATAAGTAAACTGCCCAACCTGGTTTCCTAGTATCAAGGAGGACTTGCCCTGCGTGCTGAAAAACAAATATTCTCCTCAACACACTGCGGTTTCCACTAACTAAGGAACTGAACCTTTCCTCCCCTCTGCTACAGTCCCCAAGGGAATTTAATTATAAGTAAACTGCCCAACCTGGTTTCCCAGTATCAAGGAGGACTTGCCCTGCATGCTGAAAAACAACTATTCTCCTCAACACACTGCAGTTTCCCCTAACTAAGGAACTGAACCTTTCCTCCCCTCTGCTACAGTCCCCAAGGGAATTTAATTATACGTAAACTGCCCAACCTGGTTTCCCAGTATCAAGGAGGACTTGCCCTGCGTGCTGAAAACAACTATTCTCCTCAACACACTGCGGTTTCCCCTAACTAAGGAACTGAACCTTTCCTCCAGTCTGCTACAGTCCCCAAGGGAATTTAATTATAAGTAAACTGCCAACCTGGTTTCCCAGTATCAAGGAGGACTTGCCCTGCATGCTGAAAACAACTATTCTCCTCAACACACTGCGGTTTCCCCTAACTAAGGAACTGAACCTTTCCTCCCCTCTGCTACAGTCCCCAAGGGAATTTAATTATAAGTAAACTGCTCAACCTGGTTTCCCAGTATTAAGGAGGACTTGCCCTGCCTGCTGAAAACAACTATTGTCCTCAACACACTGCGGTTTCCCCTAACTAAGGAACTGAACCTTTCCTCCCCTCTGCTACAGTCCCCAAGGGAATTTAATTATAAGTAAACTGCCAACCTGGTTTCCCAGTATCAAGGAGGACTTGCCCTGCATGCTGAAAACAACTATTCTCCTCAACACACTGCGGTTTCCCCTAACTAAGGAACTGAACCTTTCCTCCCCTCTGCTACAGTCCCCAAGGGAATTTAATTATAAGTAAACTGCCAACCTGGTTTCCCAGTATCAAGGAGGACTTGCCCTGCGTGCTGAAAAACAACTATTCTCCTCAACCCTCTGCGGTTTCCCCTAACTAAGGAACTGAACCTTTCCTCCCCTCTGCTACAGTCCCCAAGGGAATTTAATTATAAGTAAACTGCCCAACCTGGTTTCCCAGTATCAAGGAGGACTTGCCCTGCGTACTGAAAACAACTATTCTTCTCAACACACTGCGGTTTCCCCTAACTAAGGAACTGAACCTTTCCTCCCCTCTGCTACAGTCCCCAAGGGAATTTAATTATAAGTAAACTGCCCAACCTGGTTTCCCAGTATCAAGGAGGACTTGCCCTGCGTGCTGAAAAACAACTATTCTCCTCAACACACTGCGGTTTCCCCTAACTAAGGAACTGAACCTTTCCTCCCCTCTGCTACAGTCCCCAAGGGAATTTAATTATAAGTAAACTGCCCAACCTGGTTTCCCAGTATCAAGGAGGACTTGCCCTGCGTGCTGAAAAACAACTATTCTCCTCAACACACTGCGGTTTCCCCTAACTAAGGAACTGAACCTTTCCTCCCCTCTGCTACAGTCCCCAAGGGAATTTAATTATAAGTAAACTGCCCAACCTGGTTTCCCAGTATCAAGGAGAACTTGCCCTGCGTGCTGAAAAACAACTATTCTCCTCAGCACACTGCGGTTTCCCCTAACTAAGGAACTGAACCTTTCCTCCCCTCTGCTACAGTCCCCAAGGGAATTTAATTATAAGTAAACTGCCCAACCTGGTTTCCCAGTATCAAGGAGGACTTGCCCTGCGTGCTGAAAAACAACTATTCTCAACACACTGCGGTTTCCCCTAACTAAGGAACTGAACCTTTCCTCCCCTCTGCTACAGTCCCCAAGGGAATTTAATTATAAGTAAACTACCCAACCTGGTTTCCCAGTATCAAGGAGGACTTGCCCTGCGTGCTGAAAAACAACTATTCTCCTCAACACACTGCGGTTTCCCCTAACTAAGGAACTGAACCTTTCCTCCCCTCTGCTACAGTCCCCAAGGGAATTTAATTATAAGTAAACTGCCCAACCTGGTTTCCCGGTATCAAGGAGGACTTGCCCTGCGTGCTGAAAAACAACTATTTTCCTCAACACTCTGCGGTTTCCCCTAACTAAGGAACTGAACCTTTTCTCCCCTCTGCTACAGTCCCCAAGGGAATTTAATTATAAGTAAACTGCCCAACCTGGTTTCCCAGTATCAAGGAGGACTTGCCCTGCGTGCTGAAAAACAACTATTCTCCTCAACACACTGCGGTTTCCCCTAACTAAGGAACTGAACCTTTCCTCCCCTCTGCTACAGTCCCCAAGGGAATTTAATTATAAGTAAACTGCCCAACCTGGTTTCCCAGTATTAAGGAGGACTTGCCCTACGTGCTGAAAAACAACTATTCTCCTCAACACACTGCAGTTTCCCCTAACTAAGGAACTGAACCTTTCCTCCCCTCTGCTACAGTCCCCAAGGGAATTTAATTATAAGTAAACTGCCCAACCTGGTTTCCCAGTATTAAGGAGGACTTGCCCTACGTGCTGAAAAACAACTATTCTCCTCAACACACTGCGGTTTCCCCTAACTAAGGAACTGAACCTTTCCTCCCCTCTGCTACAGTCCCCAAGGGAATTTAATTATAAGCAAACTGCCCAACCTGGTTTCCCAGTATCAAGGAGGACTTGCCCTGCATGCTGAAAAACAACTATTCTCCTCAACACACTGCGGTTTCCCCTAACTAAGGAACTGAACCTTTCCTCCCCTCTGCTACAGTCCCCAAGGGAATTTAATTATAAGCAAACTGCCCAACCTGGTTTCCCAGTATCAAGGAGGACTTGCCCTGCGTGCTGAAAAACAACTATTCTCCTCAACACACTGCAGTTTCCCCTAACTAAGGAACTGAACCTTTCCTCCCCTCTGCTACAGTCCCCAAGGGAATTTAATTATAAGTAAACTGCCCAACCTGGTTTCCCAGTATCAAGGAGGACTTGCCCTGCCTGCTGAAAAACAACTATTCACCTCAACACACTGCGGTTTCCCCTAACTAAGGAACTGAACCTTTCCTCCCCTCTGCTACAGTCCCCAAGGGAATTTAATTATAAGTAAACTGCCAAACCTGGTTTCCCAGTATCAAGGAGGACGTGCCCTGCATGCTACAACTATTCTCCTCAACACACTGCGGTTTCCCCTAACTAAGGAACTGAACCTTTCCTCCCCTCTGCTACAGTCCCCAAGGGAAATTAATTATAAGTAAACTGCCAAACCTGGTTTCCCAGTATCAAGGAGGACGTGCCCTGCATGCTGAAAAACAACTATTCTCCTCAACACACTGCGGTTTCCCCTAACTAAGGAACTGAACCTTTCCTCCCCTCTGCTACAGTCCCCAAGGGAATTTAATTATAAGTAAACTGCCCAACCTGGTTTCCCAGTATCAAGGAGGACTTGCCCTGCATGCTGAAAAACAACTATTCTCCTCAACACACTGCGGTTTCCCCTAACTAAGGAACTGAACCTTTCCTCCCCTCTGCTACAGTCCCCAAGGGAATTTAATTATTTTATTATTTTATTTATTTTACATTTGTTTTACATTTGTTGACCGGGCTGGTCTAGCTGGATACATGTCCATTTTCAGTTGAGGCCCGAGGAGAAAAGCTCCACATAGCGATACATAATAGTACAATTACATAAAAGAAGTTATACAGTGTTAAGAAATAATATTTAGGAAATGTAAAATAGTACAGTCAAAACGAAAATCCCCCCCCCCTTTTTTTTTTTTTTTTTTTTTTATGGTATTCCAGTTCATAGGTTACAGTGATAATTTATGCATAAAATGCTTATAATTAGTGTACGTAGGATAGATTGTGCATATTTCATATGAAGACATGAAGGAAGGGAGGGAATGAGTTAGGGGGAGAAGAAATTAGCCAGGGTTAGTGCAGGTGCATAGCCAGTGATTATTGAGATGTGATTTTAGATGTTTTTTAAAAAGTAGGAGAGAAGTCTGAGCTGTGATTTCGTTCGGAAGTTTATTCCATAATTTTCCTACAGAGTTTGAGAACAAGGAGTCACCTGCTGAGTTGTTTGATTTAGTACTGTTAATCAGTAGTTTGTTTGAGGAACGTACATTTTCGAGGTTGTTATATGGTGTGATAAGGCTAGAGAGTATAGGAGTGTTGCTAGGTTGATACAGGGTCTTGTGGGCTAAAGTAAGTTGGTAAGATTGAAGCTGGTTAGGGAGTTCAAGCCAGTTTAAGTGTTTAAGATTTAAGCAGTGGTGGGTTCTGAAAGGGGAACCTGTAGCAAATCTAGCAATATTATTGTAGGAAGTTGCTAGTTTCTTGAGGTTGTTTTTGGCGATATTAGTATATATGGGAGCAGCATAGAGCAGAGTGGATAAAAGGTGAGTTCGAGCTATGGCAGACCTAGCTTCTGGAGAAAGATAGTTTTTGATGCGATAGAGGGATCCTAGTTTCTTATTAATTAATTTTATTGTATTGTTTATGTGTGTCTCGAAGTTTAGGTTGTTGTCAATTGTTATACCTAGCAATTTAGTGGTAGGGTCAGGTGAGATAAGGGTACCATTATTAGAAATAAGATTTATTTGTACAGGGCAAGACTTTTGGGTTGGGGTGAAAAGTAGCAATTTAGTTTTTTTGGGATTTAGAAGAAGGCAACGGTAGGAGAACCATTGTTCAACAGTGTTAAAGGCTTTTTGAGTAATTGACTGAAGTTCGGTTGGTGAGGAGGCAGAGCAGATTAAGGTAGAGTCATCTGCGTACTGAATGCAGGTGGAGTATGGGATTTCAGATTGCAGGTCATTTATGAAGATAGAAAATAAAAGTGGGCCTAAAATAGAGCCCTGTGGAACGCCGAGGGAGATTGGGCGGTGATTGGATAGTTCATTTTGCCAGAGTACGGCCTGCTGACAATTGCCAAGGTAAGATGTAAATCATTTTAAAGATAGAGAATCCAAGGAGAGAGACTTAAGGGTGTGGAGAAGAAGTTGATGGTTGACCATATCAAAAGCTTTGGATAGGTCAATGAAAACTGCGGATGATAGTCTATTGTTATTACGGTTGTTGTTGATACAGTTTGTGAATGATAGTAGGGCAGTGGTAGTACTATGAAAAGGTCTAAAGCCATGTTGGCAGTTGGCAAGTAGGTTATTTTTAAGAAGGTGATTGAGTATCTGCTTGTGAATGCATTTTTCCAAAATTTTAGCTATAGGGGATAGTAAAGCTATGGGACGATAGTTGGAGAAGTCATTGGAAATTCCACCTTTATGTAATGGGATGATATGTGAGATTTTCCAGATTGATGGTACTTCACCTTCTTTTATAGATCTGTTTATCAGAATGGAAATAGGGTAGGCAAGGGCTTTAGCACCTTTTTGCAAGAATTCGGCTGGGAGTTTATCTGCAGATGGGGAGGTTGGTTTTAACTTTTGGAGAAGGGAGGAGATGTAAGAAGTGGATACTGGTTGGGGGTGAAATTGTGGTGGTGGATTATGGGAAGAAGTGGGCAAGTTAGATATATCAGGTGATAGGTGGCTAGCTAGAGTTTGAATGGTTTCTGTGAAAAAAGAGTTGAAGGCATTGGCAGTTTCTTTTGGATTATTGGGGTCAGATCCTTGGGGACTGGGTGTGATTGATTGGCCTGGGTAGAGAAGATTATTAATACTAGCCCAGAATTTTTTAGGTTGTCTGGTAGAGGATTGTTGTAATTGTAGATAGTAATTCTTTTTATCTAGCAGGATGGCTCTTTTAGTACTGTTTCTGTGTTCTCTAAAGGTTATTATACCTATAGGTTACTCTAAAAGTAATTATAAGTAAACTGCCCAACCTGGTTTCCCAGTATCAAGGAGGACTTGCCCTGCGTGCTGAAAAACAACTATTCTCGTCAACACACTGCAGTTTCCCCTAACTAAGGAACTGAACCTTTCCTCCCCTCTGCTACAGTCCCCAAGGGAATTTAATTATAAGTAAACTGCCCAACCTGGTTTCCCAGTATCAAGGAGGACTTGCCCTGCGTGCTGAAAAACAACTATTCTCCTCAACACACTGTGGTTTCCCCTAACTAAGGAACTGAACCTTTCCTCCCCCCTGCTACAGTCCCCAAGGGAATTTAATTATAAGTAAACTGCCCAACCTGGTTTCCTAGTATCAAGGAGGACTTGCCCTGCGTGCTGAAAAACAACTATTCTCCTCAACACACTGCGGTTTCCCCTAACTAAGGAACTGAACCTTTCCTCCCCTCTGCTACAGTCCCCAAGGGAATTTAATTATAAGTAAACTGCCCATCCTGGTTTCCCAGTATCAAGGAGGACTTGCCCTGCGTGCTGAAAAACAACTATTCTCCTCAACACTCTGCGGTTTCCCCTAACTAAGGAACTGAACCTTTCCTCCCCTCTGCTACAGTCCCCAAGGGAATTTAATTATACGTAAACTGCCCAACCTGGTTTCCCAGTATCAAGGAGGACTTGCCCTGCGTGCTGAAAAACAACTATTTTCCTCAACACACTGCCGTTTCCCCTAACTAAGGAACTGAACCTTTCCTCCCCTCTGCTACAGTCCCCAAGGGAATTTAATTATAAGTAAACTGCCCAACCTGGTTTCCCAGTATCAAGGAGGACTTGCCCTGCGTGCTGAAAAACAACTATTCTCCTCAACACACTGCGGTTTCCCCAACTAAGGAACTGAACCTTTCCTCCCCTCTGCTACAGTCCCCAAGGGAATTTAATTATAAGTAAACTGCCCAACCTGGTTTCGCAGTATCAAGGAGGACTTGCCCTGCATGCTGAAAAACAACTATTCTCCTCAACACACTGTGGTTTCCCCTAACTAAGGAACTGAACCTTTCCTCCCCTTTGCTACAGTCTCCAAGGGAATTTAATTATAAGTAAACTGCCCAACCTGGTTTCCCAGTATCAAGAGGACTTGCCCTGCGTGCTGAAAAACAACTATTCTCCTCAACACACTGCGGTTTCCCCTAACTAAGGAACTGAACCTTTCCTCCCCTCTGCTACAGTCCCCAAGGGAATTTAATTATAAGTAAACTGCCCAACCTGGTTTCCCAGTATCAAGGAGGACTTGCCCTGCGTGCTGAAAAACAGCTATTCTCCTCAACACACTGCGGTTTCCCCTAACTAAGGAAGTGAACCTTTCCGCCCCTCTGCTACAGTCCCCAAGGGAATTTAATTATAAGTAAACTGCCCAACCTGGTTTCCCAGTATCAAGGAGGACTTGCCCTGCGTGCTGAAAAACAACTATTCTCCTCAACACTCTGCGGTTTCCCCTAACTAAGGAACTGAACCTTTCCTCCCCTCTGCTACAGTCCCCAAGGGAATTTAGTTATAAGTAAACTGCCCAACCTGGTTTCCTAGTATCAAGAGGACTTGCTCTGCGTGCTGAAAAACAACTATTCTCCTCAACACACTGCGGTTTCCCCTAACTAAGGAACTAAACCTTTCCGCCCCTCTGCTACAATCCCCAAGGGAATTTAATTATAAGTAAAGTACGTATTTTAAACCAAAGTCTTAAGACAATTAGTGTGAGATATCCTAGGTTGTAAGTTTACTTTCACCAGCCAGGACAGCCGGCAGCCTTTACTATCTGCTCCCATACCTGTCACCCCTTCTTAGACTACAAGTATTTTTACTGTTCTTCCTCTTCAATCCTCTATAGCATACTTACTGCCCTGCACTCTTTTCTCAGTATATATTGCCTCTGCTATACAGCTTTTTGTCCTCTAGAGGGCAATAGTTTCCTTTAGACCACCATTCTGACTCCAATTTTAAGTAACTTACAGGCTCTTGGATTTTAATATTCTGGAAGAGCTAATACTCCCACTCTATTCTTTCTTTCTTCTAATATTCTTCACTGCCAACCCTCTCTGCATATTCTATTATCAAGGCATTGTGTCACCTTACCCTCTGCTGCTTTACTTACCTTTGCTTACTGCTCCTCTGATTGTTTTCCTAGGGTGAACTCCTCTGTGGCTCATCCCGCTCCGTTCGCCCTGCGGGCTCACTCCGCTCCCCTACCCTGCCCCCAAATCCCACTCGCCCCCAGTGGTCCTAAACTTATACTCTAACTGCCACACCCCTATGCATTAGGACCAACCTCTAACTCCTCCCCTTAAAGTGCTATTACCTCTATTATATTCTCATTTTACCCCTATCTCCTCCCCTTAAAGAACCATCACTCATTTACCTTTATCCATTACCCTACCACTCTATCCACAAATATCCCTACATTTAACCACCTTAACCTAAACAAATGGCTCAAGGATCCTGTAAACCCTTACCTTTATTACTACTCCTAATTATACTTATCATTCCCTATCTACTTACTCTCTACGAACACCATAGATTCCTAGGACTGCATACCCACATCACACACACCTCTGTCCTTACCCCCAGCTCCACTCATAGTGTTAGCAACCTCCCCAGCTCAGCTAAGTACTCAGCAACCATATTTCATAGGCTCCATCACATCTCTCAATGTAACCCACTAGCTAGAAAAAATAAGAACCTAATTTTTAAACTTCTACAACTCATCCTAAAAGTTCAGGTCCACTCCCTGTTAGATGGTGATATACACCCTAACCCAGGTCCTACCACTATCACAGCTACACAGCCTGATACACCAACAATTTCAATCACACAAACACTTACCAAGCCCCCCAACTCTCTCCTGATAGCGCATCTTAATATTCGTAGCATCAATAACAAAATAGCTCACCTGCATGCCCTTATTGATGTTTATTCCTTTGACATCCTCTGTCTGTCTGAAACATGGCTTAATCCATCAATACAAGACAGTGCAGTTCTACCCCCTGGCTATAATATCATAAGACGTGACCGTAACACTAAAAAAGGAGGAGGTGTAGCCATACTTTATAAGAATGGATTACAAGTTACCTTGTTAGACTCCAAACCTCCACTTTGCAACAATGCAGAAATTCTTCTAACTAAGATTCAGCTTAACAAAAGCAAAGCCATATATATATCATGTTTCTATCTTCCCCCAGGCAATAACATCAACACATTAGAGGCTATCCTCAGCTGGCTCTCAAGTAACTACCCCCAAGAAACCATTATACTTGGAGATTTTAACATTAACTGGAACTCCTGTATATCTGAGCAGCCTTCTACTCATATCAACTTATATGGTTTTGCCCAAACTATAACATCCCCAACCCGCACCAATAAAACTAACAACAAAACTAGTACCCTTGACTGGATACTCACTAATACCCCCCAACTAAACTATAAAACAGGCACCCTCCCTGAGGACATAAGTGATCACTTGCTTACCTATTTAATCAGAACAAAAACTGTCATCCTAAACTCTACCATCTGTAGAACTATTCGCACTACCAAAAATTTTAACCCTGCTCACTTTCAAGCTGAACTAGTCACCTGTGACTGGTCACCCCTGAAATACCTCCCAATAGATAATGCCGTGAAATACTTTAACTCTAAATTTCTAACCATTTTAAACAGCCATGCCCCATTACGCAAATTTAGAATTAGAACCAAACCGGCACCATGGCTCACCAAAACGACCAAACAAAAAAATCCTCCAAAGAAATAAACAATGGGCCAAATGGCACTCAACAAAAAGCTCCTCAGACCACCTGCAATTCAGACAGCTAAGAAATGAAACAAAAAAAGCCATATTAGCCGATAAAAGAAACTACTACTACCAACTACAACAAACCAACCAAAATAATCCCCATAAATTCTGGCGAGGTATCAATAACCTCCTACACCCTGGATGCTCTCCCTCTGGCTCTGATCACAACAATCCTATCCAAATAGCTGACTCATTTAATACTTTTTTCACTGAAACCATACAATCCCTAGCCAATCAGCTATCCCCTAGCACCCCAGGCTCTGCCACAACCTTTACCAATAATTCTCATCAATTTCATTTTCAGCCAGTGCCCACTTCACTTATCTGTAACCTCATACAGAAACTTAAACCCACTACTCTCTCTGCTGATAAATTACCTGCAGAATACCTGCAAAAAGCTGCTAAAGTCATAGCCTACCCCATATCCATCCTCATTAACAGAACTATTTCTGAAGGAACTATTCCCCTAATCTGGAAAGTCTCTCACATTATTCCCTGCATAAGGCGGTAACTCCAAAGAGTTGTCCAGTTATAGGCCCATAGCTATTCTATCTCCTTTGGCAAAAATAATGGAGAAATGTATACACATACAACTGTTAACCTACCTACTCGATCACAATTTATTAGCACCCTGTCAACATGGCTTTAGACCATTTCATAGCACCACCTCTGCTCTCTTATCCTTCACTAACCATATTAACAGTAATCGTAATATTGATACTCTATCCTCAGCTGTTTTTATTGAGCTGTCCAAAGCATTTGACATGGTGAATCACCACCTCCTTATAGACACACTCAAAAACCTGTCATTGGACAACCATACTATACAGTGGTTCCAATCATACCTACATAACAGGCAACAGGCTGTACTATGGGAAAATACTTTATCTTCCCACGTCCCAGTCACTCTAGGGGTCCCGCAAGGATCTATATTAGGCCCATTACTCTTCTCCATCCTTACAAATGACCTTCATTCTGTAATTCCTCAAGCTGACTGTATCCAATACGCTGATGACTCCACACTCATATGCGCTGCTGCTTCTCAATCAGAACTTCAGTCACTAACCCAAATGACCTTTAGTACAGTTGAAAACTGGCTCCTACAAAGATGTCTTATCCTTAACCCCAAAAAAACAAACATGCTACTATTTACCCCCACCTGCAGAACCTCCCCACTTAACTTTACTATTACTTCAAATGATGGAACTATAATATCTCCTGAACCAACCACCAAACTACTCGGGGTACTAATAGATAACAACTTGTCCTTTGAACCTCACATTAATAACACCATAAAAATAATAAACAAGAAACTAGGTTCCCTCTATAGAATAAAACCCTTTCTTACACTTCCAGCCAGGGTTACTATTGCTCATACCCACCTCATCTCTACCTTGCTCTATGCCTCCCCTATCTATACCAAAATATGTAGAAGTAATCTGAGTAAACTTACATCCTCCTACAATAATATTGCCAGATTTGCAGCTGGGTCCTCCTATAGAACTCATCACTGTATCAATCTGAATCAGTTAGGATGGTTAGAGCTGCCAAATTTAATACTTTTCAATCAATTAATAGTAGCCCATAAAATCCTGTATTTACCTCAAAATACACCCATACTTACATCCCTAGTCATCCCCTATAATAACCTCAAGACCTTACGCTCAGCTAATAACCTACTTGTACAAATATCAAAATCCAACAACTTAGCTGGTGACACCTTGTTCTCCAATACAGTAGGTAAAGCCTGGAACATCCTCCCAAGCCAGCTAACCTCAATATCCTCTGTCAGCTTATTTAAAAGCAAGCTTAAACCCTACCTCAAATCACACTGGCTATGCCCCTGTGTTAACCCAAACTAAGTACCTAACTATTAACTAGACTCCCACAATTCCTAGCCTCCCATGATCATGATCTTGTGTTGTCTCACTAATTTTTAGTGAGCTTAACCTTCCTTAGGATTTTTTCTCATGTAAATAAGTATATACTGTGGAATGATCAAACACCTTCATATAGTATCACAACCTATGTATTGAATAACACTACAAATCCATCCTTGTTTGCTGATCTATACTCTGTCTATTGATCTCTAGTGTTTTTCTTTCTTAGGTTTTTGTGAGACCTTAGTATCTCTTATCATAAATTACTAGGTGTATCTAATTTTGTAATATGTTATAAAGATTTGTACTACACCATTTCTAATGCAAATGTATTAGTCTTATTCATCTATTCTTAGATAAATTTTTCCTTTTTTCCTACTGAAATATAAAATATATAATCTTAGGCTTGTACTATAATTGTTAAAACTTCTTATGTACCAAATTATACTGTTATTGTCTTTGTCTTGACCTTTTATGTTGTTGTAATTTGCGGAGCTTTTCTCCCCGGGCCTCCACTGAAAATGGACATATATCCAGCTGGACTAGCCCGGTCAACAAATGTAAAATAAAAATAAAATAAAAATTGTGACAGTTGGCAAGACAAACCATACCCACAGCAAATGCAAAGGACAGGACTTCTCTTGGTCTGCTAATATAACATCTTATTTTTTAAGCATTTCTCTAGGTTATGCTATGTCTCAGAACATTCAGGTGTTTCTGATGTAAAATGACTGGTTTATGCAACTATTACACACATGTAGGAAATGTTTGTTGTCCTACATTCTTGGGACCTATGTATTGTTTTAGTTGTTTTCACAGGACACACCTGGTCAAACATGGACTGTAACCTGCATGGTGGGACAGATGTTGGGCCTAACACAGGGAAACTGCTGCAAGGGAATGTACGTACACACATACACACATACACACACACACACACACACACACACACACACACACACACACACACACACACACACACACACACACTCATGAAGTGCCCTTGTTGATAGTAGAACTCCTGCCTGTCTAGTTGTACATTCTATAGTGATACATACATATCGCATGCGCCACATAGTTTATATGTGTTTGCACTGCTGGACAGTAGTATTCAGGTGGATGACATCTACAGATGCTGTCAAGGTTGCCACTGAGGGGGATAACATGTTTGCACAGGCCCTTAAAATGGTATAACCATTCCACACAAACACAGGGAAGACAGTCACACTGCTGCAAGGGGATAGCATACATACACTCACACAGTTGCCAGTTCTGAGATTAGAGCCCCTACCTATCTAGTTGCATGTAATAGAGTACTATTTACTTATTGCATGCACCACAGAGCTTATGTACCTGAAGCATGTCTAACTGTGCATCTAAGGTGGATGACAGCTGCAGGCCCTGTAAAGTAATCTTATGGTGGGATTAATAGGCTTTCAGCATGGTATAACCATCACACATACACACAAGGTAGCCACACTGCTACAGGGGGTATTCTTCACATGCATATACACTCACACAGTTGCCAATTCTGAGATTAGAACCCCTACCTATCTAGTTGTATGCACTATAGTGCTATGTACTTATCACATGTGCCATGGAGCTTATGTACCTTGAGACTGTCTAACTATGCATCTAAGGTGGATTACACTTGCAAGCCCTGTAAAGAAATCCAATGGGAGGATTAACAGTTTGGAACAGGCCTTAAAATTTATTGGCATTGCACACACACACACACACACACACACACACACACACACACACACACACACACACACACACACACACACACACACACACACACACACACACATACACACAGCTTCAGGGGATTTACTTACACACACACACACACACACACACACACACACACACACACACACACACACACACACACACACACACACACACATTGAGTTGCCATTGTTGAGATTAGAACCAGTACCTATTTAGCTGTATACACTATAGTACTATGTACTTATCACATGCGCCACAGAGCTTATGTGTCTGGCAAGTGTGTAACTGTGCATCTAAGGTGGATGACATCAGCAGGCCCTGTAAAATAGGCCACTGGGGAGTTCACAGGCTTTAAAATGTATTGGCATTGCACAACACAGCAGCAAGGGGGGATATACTTACACACATGCACTCATTGAGTTGCTGTTGCTGGGATTAGAACCACTACCTGTCTAGCCATATACATTATAATGCTACGTAGTTATCACATACACCACAGAGCTTATGCATTTGGACAGTGTCTGCCACTGCTGTTGGGGTGGATGACATCAGTAGCTGCTGCCAGGGAGGCCGCTACTGTGGAGGACAGTAGTCACAGAGCCATAAAATGAGGGACCATTGCACAGACATAGGCCTGTTGGGTGTGGGTATTCTGCTGTATGTGGAATATATACACAAACACACACACACAGTGGCTGATGTGAGAAGAGAACCCCTACCTACCTATTACCACACACTAGAGCTCACCATACTATTTGCACACACCACTGGTTACAGATGCTGTACGACTGGCTGCAGCACTACATCACTCTGTGCTTTTCTGGGTCTCTCTCCCTCTCTCTCTGTCTCTCTCACTCTCCCTCTGTCTGCCTCTCTATATATGGTATATGTTATTTTCAAGCCTACTGCCTGCCCTGCACTAGTCAGTCTAGTCACACCTTACACACCAAATCGAGCCCTACGATCAGAAGACAAAAATCGCTTAGCTATCTCAAAACCCACAAGAAAACCTGGCCACTCTCTGTATTCATACTCTGTCTCTATACACTGTAATTCACTACTTTTATCTACCAGGTCTATGCCTGGCCTAACCCATTTCAAAGCCTCTTTAAAAAATCATCTCAAAAATACATGGCTCTGCTCTTGCATAAAGCATGCATAGTACTCAGGTCTTCCTCTTCTGTCACATTTCAATCCCCCACAGACTGAAAGATCCTAAAGCTCTTCTAAATCCTTCTATACCATATCCTTAAGATACTGCTCAGGCTTTATTGCTTCTATTCTTCTTAACTCTCTCTCGTTATATGTCTGCATCTCTAACTTTCTGGCTGGTATTTTCTTAACTGAAACTAACATTCTATTTTGCATGTATTACAACAGTCAATGTCACACATTGTACCACCTACGTATTTTTGTTTTGGACAGTATCTACATCAAGTATGGTGAGAGTGACTATTATCGTCTGTAATGTTTTAACTGTATAGAATTGTCTAGATATGTAGTAATATATTACAACATCTTGTAGCAGTTTGCTCTTTCAGCTTATTTTGTGTATAGTATTTCTTATGTAATCTTTATTGTACTGGATTATACTGTATTTGTACTGTACTGTATGTGGAGTTTTTCTCCCCGGTCCTCTGCTGAAAACGGGTTCTGTACACCCAGTCGGATCACCCCGGTAAACAAATGTCAAATAATAAATAATGTATATATATATATATATATATATTTATATATATATATATATATATATATATATATATATATATGTGTGTGTGTGTGTGTGTGTGTGTGTGTGTGTGTCTATATTAAACTCAACAGATCCAGATATATCTTAATATATCTTATATGTGCCACATACAGATAGATAAGGATAATCATGTCTGATGGGAATAGGGACAGACAGTTAAGGTATACCTAGCTGTCTGTATGCACAGAGATATACGGGCATTACGGTTATATAGTCAGATGTGGGTTCAGACATGGGCTGAAATTAGCTAAGTGTGGGAGCATGCCCAGTATGACCATCCATACTTACAGTGGGACTCCAGGCCAGACCTACCAGGATTTTCTGTGGTACAGTCAATTGCCTGCTGAACCTGCTGAAACAGTTCAGCACCTCCCTGATATAATGCTGAGGAATTTCCTAGCTGTGTGCTGTCCATACTATGTGACCCATATCAAGGGTGTGTACAGAGTGTATTGGACTGGACAGAGTTCTGCATAATATATCTGGTACATTCTACATAGCATCGCGATTTCTTGGTACATCAGTGGCAGATCATTATAGGTTGATGTGAGGAACCGCTGACAGACATTTTACTTACCAACTCCATACACTGCAGGGAACTCATGCTACTGCACAAACTGTTCTATTCTGCACTTTCTACATTTAATTGGGCAGGAGTTCCTCCTTCCCCTTATATGTGGGCCTTTGTCCTTCCCTGCTCTAGTTCCTGGCTTTGTCCACAGTTGCTGCTCTATGTAGTTGTAGGTATGCTGTGACTGGGGTAAGAGATATAACACCACACACAGGGTGATGGACTTCACACCTCTGACTGTCCCTGTTTTGCAGGTTGTCCAGCATTGTGCACTATACGTCTGCTGTGGTCCTGAGATGGTTTGTGTTGTACTGTTATTATAAGACTACATGTTGCCCATACCTCTCAAAGTCTTACAGCCAAAAATCTGGACAGGGCCATATATAATGGTGGGACACAAGCCCAAACATGGGGACATGATTTTTATATTGCCCTTACAAACGTAGACAGTTGGTAGAACGATTTTGTATTAGCATGCATTTTCTGATGGGCATGAAGTCTCTGTCTGAACTCTGTCATTATTTTCTCACAACAACCTTTATTAATTTGCCAATAGTTTGCCAGACAACTGCAATGTGATGAGAAACAGAACAGATATATGAGTCATAAATGTGGACATTCTGCAAAACCCTGTGCATTTGTGGGGTATGGATGATACCCACTGACTTATTGCAAGTACTGACACAGTTATGTGACAGCCTTTATATCTTGGTGCTACATTGACTTGTTGCAACCTGCTGTTCTACTAGCCACCATCTGGGTTACTCAGAGCTGTGTACTGTCCATATCTGTGGCCTGCAGTCCCTCCATTGTCTGTGGCTTTGTCCACCTTTCTTGCAGTGACAAATACTGACATATGTACATTCTGTAGCACTCCTACCGTAGGTGTGGCTCACATGCAAAAGAGAAAGCGCAGTCAGTCTCGAACCATGTACCCTATCAACCATGGTAATGTACTTAGCCCACTAAGCCACAACAGCCACTAGACAGTGCAGTTTACATCCTGATGTTATCAAACACAGACATACATAGCACATTGACCCCTGCATATTGGGGAGAGGGTGCATGTCACCAGGTTGATTGGGACAGCCCAGGGATTGTGTGGTCTGCCGGTATTACCTTGCAAACATACTGTTACTGCAGTTGTATAGGAACATGGTTGTGTTGGGGATAGGGGACTGTAGCATTGACAATCCAGCATCACCCCTATGACCCCAGTGTTTGTAATTCCCTCACATAGTGCAGTGGGTTTTGCTGGCTTGGGGCATACTGCATATTATTGGGCAGCCATTTTTGGGCAGAGGGTTCCTATTGTCCCACATAGCTGTCAGTTGTCTGCGGCTATCCCGGGAGCCCACTCCATTCCTTTGCATGCATGCAGCAGGTCCATACATATGCTATCACAGTCTACTACCCCATTCATTTGTTGTACAGAAGAGTGACTTACCTTGTGCCTGCAGCAGTTGAGAGAACAGTGCTTCAGGGCTGACTCTGTGGGATGCACGCAGTACACAACCTACACATGGTAAGTTACAGGTTGTGTGGTGTGGCTGGCATCCTTTTTACTATGTATGTGAGTTGGAGTGAGGTATCAGTCCCTAGGTTGTCAATGCATGTGCTATGCATTGCCTCTTTGCCAAGCCAAGGCATACTGGGCATGCCTACATCTCCCTACACAGATAGGTTTAGGGGGTCCCTCCTCCATGTCCCCCTGTGGCTGTGGGGACCTTGGCACTGGTGGAGGGCTGTGTGTCCCTTCCCAGTGATATTCCTGCCACAGCTGTTTCCACAGGATCATATTGTGTAGCAGGGCACATACTGTGAACATGTGTGCACATGTGGCTGGAGAGTACTATAAGGCTCCACCAGATATATCTAGGCAGCAGAACCATGACTTGAGTAGCCCAAACACACACTCTATGATGTTTCCAGTTTGTGTGTGTGCCTCAGTATGGCATTCTTCAGTAGGTGTGTGTGCATTTCTGATGGGTGCCATCAGGGGTTGGGAGGATGGCCTAATGGTTAAGGTGTTTGCCTTACAAACACAAGGTACAGGGTTTGAATCTCACAGGGGATAATTGGCTAGGCTTAAAATGGCTCGCAAGGGCAGTTAGCCTAGTACGAATCTATGAATCTATGAATCTATGAATCCACGGTTCCAGTGCATAGCCAGCATCCCCCAACAGATGGCCGTATGGGATGTCCACCCTGGCAAATGTCTGGTACAGCTGTGAGGCATGCCATATGTGAGTGTTGTGATAGCTGACAGGGCTGCCAGCACACACATTCATGATAATGCCCTGGGCATTGCACATGCCCTGGCAGTTGATGGAGTGATACCCCTTGTGGTTGACGTAGACCCTACCCTCTTCACCAGGTGGGGTTTTGATGTGCACACGAGTGCAGTCTATGGCACCCAGTACCTCAGAGTAGTGTGCTATATGGTGGAAGAGACAAATATTGCTGACCCTCTCCTTAGGGGTGCGGGGTAAATAAATGTGCTCACTGGCATGTGCTTGCATGGCATCCAGGATGCAGATGCCAGTGAGATTCCCATTATGTCACCAGTTGGTCTTTGAAAAGTACCTGTAGCTAATATTATAAAGGCTACACATACCTTTGTTTCTACTGGGATAGGTTCCCCTCTGTTGGCTCTAGGTCTGAGTTGAGGGGGGCAGAGCACGGTGAGTTCTTGTAGTATGTCCCTGTCCACCCTGTAGTGCTCTGCAATCTCCAGCTCATGTAGACCCTGGAGGGTCACCCTGGGCCTGAACACTCTTCTCCTTCTCAGTCTGGGCCTATTGTCAGCATCAGCATCAGCACTGACCTCAGCCTCTAGCACATACAGATGTAGCAGAGCAACAGCAGCCCCTAGCATTTTGTCAGTTAAAATTCCCAAGCGTGTACTCCAATGGTGCAGAGTATGTGGGAAAATCAGATTGTAGGGTGTATACATACTTTATAGTGGTGTGGTGTGGTGCAGTTGCAGCCTGTGTGGTTGGCTCATTATGCTGCATGCCACCTGACAGGTATATCACTGGGGTTTAAATGGATCAATGTCTGCTGAACAAGGCTTACCAGTCATTTCTACCTGATTGGCTTTCCCAGGCTATTTTTAATTTTAAATGTTTTTCCTATTTCTTTCACTGCTAAACAGTGTGGTGTGCCAAGCAAACCCGCTGCGCTAGTATAAACAATGCTCAGCAGGTCTGACTCTCCCTCAACCATGGGCATGATCAGCTTTTCTTAAACTAGCTAAAACACACTCAGCAGCATCAGACACCCCCCTGCTTAGCTGTGCTTAGCTGAGCGCAAATAGGCACCACTGAACTCCAATTTGCTTTAACATACTGTAACACACCCCCTTTTGATGTCACCTACCTGTTCTACCACTACCTATATGATTCTAGCCCTACCACAGGTTGTATCGGCGTACACCATTGCCCTTTTTTGCTATTCAGTAACCCCAGCTCATTTACATACAGCTAATTGCGTATGCTCTGGATACTTCACTACTCCAGGGCCTGCCTCTATAACAACCACTGAGAGCTGCCATTATAATACTCCGCATCCTGGGCACTATAATGCAATACATTTGCAAATGTCTACTTTACACTTTTTTGCACTTTTTAATTTTTTTCCCCCATAACGGTATGTTTGCACATCGCCGCATGCCATGCAAACATAATATATGTATTAAAAAAATTATTATTTTTTTAATGATTTGCATTGCTTTCTGGGCTCACTGGCCATAGGTTTGGACATTTGTATGCCTATGGTACCATATCCACCCTTTATTGTAGGCTTTTACAGACCCTGTTTAAAGTTTATAGTCTGGTACACAGTTTCTGTCCATGTACATTCCCTACACCAATACGGCACTTACACGGATGCCTTTCTGCTTGTTGAATTGCAAATCAACCGCATTTCATGGTTTTCACCAGCTTATGAAGTGATTTGCATTCCATGGACACCTCCGTGTCCGCACACTTGTGCATGCCCCTCAGCCCTGTTTCCTAGATCGCTCAGCGGCCATGTTCCGTGTCCAGGCCGTAACACTATTCCTACATGGAGAATTGTTCCGGGTAGGCTTTATTGAATTCCATCCTTAGTTTTTTATTACTTCTGATACAATATAACACTTGGTATTCAGGATGCATACCTTTCAACCCGCATACACTGAAAATAGGAACAACAGCTTTTAAAAATAGGAACAAATATCTGGACAGCTATTTAACATAGAATCTAAATACCAAACAGCTCATAACTTTTCCTGTTTCCAGTAGGAATGTAGGATACTACTCAGAAACCCATATTAAAGAAAATGAGCATGACAAAATGATGGAAAAAATATAAGCACATTTTCAAAGAAGCAGTGTAAAATCTGTAGAGTAAAAACTGTATCACAAACCTCTACCACACAAGGTCATTTATTTTTGCTTCAGAAGAAGGGAGTTGTAAAATGTGTATTCCCTTTCTTTAAATTATTGTTGCCACTATTTTTGTCATGTGTGTTGTTTTCTGCATAGTAAATGGCTTCAAAAGTCATATGTGATGTGGGGAGATTCAGAAAATTGTGTGAAGGGTAAATCAAGCCTGAAAATAGGACATACCTCAAAATATAAGGACATCCTAAATCAGGCCTGAAAATAGGAATGTTCCTCCAAAATAGGGACGGTTGGGAGGCCTGTCAGGATGGCCAAAATAAAAAGATGAATTCAAGTTCCGTGTGGACAGGATGCCAGACCACATGATTCTGAACTCTGACATAGAAAAGAGTCACTATAAGCATGTTACATCTGCTAGAAATAACAAAGCCAATGGCCCAAAAATATTTGCAGAGTCATTAGGCAATCAGCAAAAGTAATAGAGAAAGGAAATCTACAGTACCATTAAAACAGCCGGAATCTCTTGGGAAGAATGCACGATTTGGGAAAAATTAAGAGAAGTGTCAGCAACATGTAAAAACTTACACCTGCTTTTTAGCTGTTAGAGATCATTACAATTTTGTGTTTTATCCATGATTTGAATTTACATTTCGGAGCATGGTAAAATATATTTGACTTTTAACATTTTGCCTTAATAGAAGTTCTGGAAAGTTACTTACTAACTTTAAGTCATTGCATCCTAAACCTTTTAACACAATCAAGTTGTAAACTCAAAGCATAAAAATGTGCTTATATTGCTAGAAACAAAATTGTTATTAGATAAGAAAAAATAGCAGAAAAAAATAAAAAAAAAGAATAAATAGCAGAATTATTCAGCACAAAGTCATCTTTGCAGTGGTACCATTCATGTCATCCAATGTCTTAAAATTAATTTTTATGTCATAGTAAACAAGAAAATTATAATTTTGTTAATATTTTGTAAGCAACTTACAATTCAGCAATAACATTTGACCTATACAGATGCTTTCAAAATCATTTTTATGCATCCAGTTGTGAGTTTTAATATGAGACCCGAAAATTCTGTCACTGTTTGGTTATTGACTTCTTTGCAGAAATATAAAAATTATGTTTGTTTGTATAAGTATGTATACGAATACCAGTTAATATTTCTCTTCAGCTGGTACCAGTGACAGGTGTGTTTCCTATCATGTAAGCTTTAAGCAGCTTTTAATACATTGTATTCAACATAGTTTTGCAGTTATAAATGTAAATATGAACAAAGAATAATAGATGCCTAAGGGCATCACTTGGCTAATCATAGAGAAACACCTGGAGGCATCACAATGTATAACAGAACAAAAGTGACACTACATTGTGAGACCCTTCATCCTACCAGATCTACTGTTATCTGTCCCATTTACTAGCCACATGAAGTGTTGGCATCCTTTTATTGTTTTTGTAAACATTTAACAATCAACAATGAACTAGATCACCTGATCTGGTTGCCCCATTGAGCGGAACATGGCAGCAGCTGTATGTTTCCCTGGTGCATAAATCTGGTTCTGGCTACCACTTACCCAGGCAGAACTAAAAAAGATCACCTCTGGTTCCTTTCTTTTCAGATAACACCTCTTAATATAGGGAATCTTTTAATAGAATGATCCCTTGTGTCCTTTCAGTCTAAGTTCTTAGTGATGTGATTAAAGCAATGTGCTTTGTACCTGTTACACCCCTTAAAAACCTCAAACCCTCTCTCCAATGATCCAGCTTGTCACGTGCATAAATCCATGTAAAGGTGCTTCCACAGCTCTATACTGCATTTCACATAGTTATGATGCTGCTTTCATGCCTGATGGGTTTAGTGACCATGCGTACATGCATTTTCATTTTCTATATAGATGTTGTCCCCAAGCTTTCTGCAAGAATTTTCTTCACTTGAGTTCGTTCCTGGTTTTCTACTGTGGTATTTTTGGCACTGTTCCTGAAACAGATGGTCAGCATGTCAGACAGGTGTCAGACCAGAAAGCCCCTCTGCACATACTGAGTCAGATGTATGTATCACAAAGTGCATTACCAAGGATGACTGGAAGGTGGTACAACACAACTGCAATACCCCCAAGTCAGCTCAGACTTCAGGAGTTAGCAGTTTCCAAGAAACACATACAAACATGAATTAAAACATTCCATGAGGAGGTACTGTCTGGACAGACAAAAAGCTTTTAGTAGGGCACGCATCACTCATTGAGAACTCTTCCCAAAGCCTTCAGTGTTGCCTCTGACTAATTTTGGGTAGTATAGGCACTGTTTGCATGGTTTTGGGTATTATTAATACATTAAGGAGTTTATTTGCAAAGTTCGTTGTGGTTACTGTTCCACAAATCCCTGCTCTCCATCCCTATGATCACAGTCAAGATAATGATCCCTTTGCCTTTGTCTTTCCCAGCTAAAGACCTCAGTATCTGCAATGTCCGAGTTGTGCTAAATTCCACAGAGGCAGCCCTACAGGGTAGAATGACTCCCAACTGAGCACCTGCAGTTATCTACTGATGTCATCATAATGCTTTTGCTGCCAATTACTGAATCAGAATTTGGCTGGAGAAAAATAAGTTCCTAAGTGCTAGAATAGTGGTCTTTGTCCCCTTAGGGGAGGGGAGTACAATATTATGAGCTGTAGATGAAACTCTGTTCTCAGCTCTGTTGCTGAGTTACTGAAAACTGCAGTCTCTTCCAACTTGCTGCTTTGCTGAAACCATTTCTGAATACCCAGCATAGCTTATATATGCTTATTTTTTTCTAGGTGCTTTTTGTCCTAGCTAGCCATCAAGCCTCCCCAGTCAGACTCTGCTCATTCATTAGCAAATAGTAGAATGTTAAACCAGTACAATATGGGGCAAGAGCTGTCAGGAGGGACTGTCATCCAGGCAGCCACGAGGGTTACTTGTGCACTCACCATCCTCCCAGCAATAAGGACACTTGAATGGTCTAACTCTAACTCTACCTTCTGGGTAGCAGAATGAGCTCTCCCCATCACCATAGAGACTCACAAGTGAGTACACAATCCCATATACTCACTAGTTTAGGCTACCATCGAATGGTGGTTTAATAAGTTCAAAGCTCACCCCCTCGAGGATGTACAACACCATAGCAACCTTCTTCTAAGGGATAAGGGATTGTGGCTGTATGCATACTGTTCCACCCGACTCATCCCAGAGGATTCTCCCCTGCAAGGTCTGCCAGCCTCCTGAGCTACTTATCATATTCAGTCACTCAGGACTTTATTCCTCTGTGTCAGTGGAGCTTATGTTTATTTATTTATTAACTGAATATATCAGCTCATCTGAGGACCTTTTTCTGTCCCAATTCTGGTTTTCAGAAGTGAGACATTCATATATTATATCACAAAATATAGAGTACAGAGGTGGCATGTAGACATTAAGTAGACAATCTGATACTGTAATTATGACATCTGCTCCATTACCACACAAGCTGTGATAAGATATCATTAATCTAAATGCACTGTATCTAAAATACTAAGACAAAACAGAGCGTGAACATTTCAAAACACATTAGAGCCAGTTTCTTATTATTTAGCACATTTGTAAACTTACTACATGTGTTATATAATGGACATTGGTGAAAGCGATATCCAGGGAAGTAACAGACGTATCTAGCCTTTATGCATTTTTATGTGAGTGGTAAAGATTTTAGACTGGCTCCTGATATTGCCATGTTGGGAATTTCGCATTCCTTGGACCAGCGTTGGGAAAGCTCAGTCACCACGAGTTTCTAGCCCTTGGAATTTCAACAAGTAGGAAATAAATTCCAGTAAAACCAAATAACCGCAATTATTTATGAACTCACTGAAGAGTAAATTGAAAGTGATTTTCACTAGGCTAGAGAACACAAAGTCCTTTTTTCTCTGGCACCCAGATTAATTTTGTAAGCACAGAGGATGTGTCAGGTTTGGCTTTGGTATGAAATAATCCCTGAGAAAAAGCCATGTTATTATGGTGTTCAGACTGACTCAGTGCTATGTCTTTTAAATGCTTTTTAAAATCAGCACCAGTAGTTTCTACAGAATAGCAGTGTGATCATTAGCATTCTGTTATACTATGCTGTTGTTGACTGGTACAATAGTATGTAAACCTTTTACACCTTATTGCACTATGCAATATACAGCTGGATGCATTTTGGGTTAGCTATGTTTATGACATGACATTCATTAACTAAACAACCTCCACAGTATGGTATAAATCTACTGTTTGTGCTAATATTTCCTGTATGCGTTCAACCTGCATAGTATGAATTTGTGTAATGAGCCATCTCTGGGGTGTAGAAATATAAAGCCCTGACTATACTGTATGCATCTCTAGCGTAAGTAGTGGTCTAGTTAACAGTATACCTGACTGAGACAGAGGGAGGAGTGATACTAAGGCAATTGCCTGCTCACATCTCTCTAGGGTGGGAGGGCCAGCAGTGTGCATACTCTACCTATGATCTTTGGTGGGGACTGGGAGTGAGGCAGGGGCACATGCCTGTGATGGAGGGGTCAGGGCCTTTTGAAAGGATATATTATTTGTGGAATAGGGTAACATGCCTTTTCAAAGATCCAGTTGCATGCTCACTCCTTGGGTGAATATGGACATGCACAAGTAAAAATGCTAAGGCTAAGCAAAAACTCTTACAATGACTGTCTAGATGATAGCTTCCCCACAACTCCCCCTCATCTACTACAAGGAATGAACTGTTGATAAACAGAGTGGGAAATGGCTCTGATTGTCAGTAGACATAGTGAAACAAAAAGTGCTCCAAAAAATCTTATGAATTTGTCATTTGTATATTTTTCATATTTTTACCTTGTGGCAAGTTCATGTCTGAAAATGGCCCTTTTTGCATATGTCTACCTACTTATTATCATGTGTTTGTCATTTAGTATCTCAGATAACAAGCACACAGAAACACGGGTCTATATCACAGCATCGAAAAGTCCTTTCATCAAGTGGCTTTTAAACCGAAAATGCCGTTAATAGAACTTGATTTTGTGGGGGGGCTGTGCCCCCCACACCCAAGTAAATATATATATGCCAACTCCAAGGTCACACTACAGTGAGGAAAGGGCAAATTTTCTGATCTTCACTGTACCGCGATCTCACAAAAGTGACTTCTATTAACGGCATTTCCGATTTAAAAGCCATTCAAAGAAAGGACTTTTCGATCCAGTGACATAGACTCAGAAACACACACAGACATACAAACATACATTCCTATATATAAAAATCTTTGTGTATGTTCCTGGTGATCAACTGTTAAATGACTAGGGCAGAATAGATCAACTCAGCTTTCCTTACCCACAGCCCCCATACAAATTTTCTGCTTTTCACATCTAAAAATAGTGAAAAAAACTACAGCTTGGAAGAAGAACCCTATTTTTACCAGTCAGCTCACTGTAACATCAGGGTACACGTGATTTGTGATGCTTGTACTTAGCATCAGAACTCATCTCAAGAAGGGAAGGTTGTAAAACAGGGCAATATGACTATTTTTGGAAATAGCAGAAATATTCATCAGTGTGGTGACAATAATCATAACTGCACAAGTAATTATTTCACCCCAAAACATATTAAACCTCTTGAGGTAGCAACTCAGTTCAGTGACACTTGCAAGATTACAAGCACACAAAAAAAAATCTCTTTTGCCCCCCTGCATGCCTCTCGAGCAAGCAAGCCCCCACACCTCTTAAATATTTATATACTAACTCCAAGATTGCACAGACTCGGAGAAGGGGGAGAATGCTAAAAAAGTGCTACACTTGCCTTCTTGCTCTTTGACAAGTCTAACAGTGATTACTAGAAACCTGCGACCTTTCAGTGATGACATTCTGAGGATCGATCAGGTTCATGCTGCTGTACAGTAGCTTTCCTATATTGAATTTATGGGACACAATACATCTGGCCTTTGCCACTGAAAAACCTATGTACATCTAATGTAGATATTCACAGAAACAAACCATGAGTAATGCTTGAGGTGTGAGGTCCAGGCTAACCAAAGTAGGCATGTGTAGAATGAGCTTACAATATCCAGCACACAGTACATATAGAATTAACTTGCATAGGGCTTGCAATACTACAAAAGCATTCTGTGCACCTTTCACAGCACATACAATATTTGCATAATGTTGTGGTTCCCTTACAGACAAGGCTTGCATATTACACATGCATGCCATACATGCACTGATACTGTATACTTCAGACAGCATGCTCGTGTCTGAGCCAGGAGATGTGAGTTACAAAGCATTAGTTAAAGTTCTAATATGAGGAGAGCAGGGGCTGGTCTAAAGGAAGAGCTGAGGTGAATCATTAGGCAGTGATGTGAAGCTGGGGGATTCTATAGCATAACATTGTCAAAAATTAATCTTTATAAAAGGAACATATTTTAATGTGTGAACCCTTCCATGCTCCCATTGCTGGGAGTGGAACCCTAGTTCAGGCATGTAATGCAGTTTTTTGGGGAAAAACATTTCCCCTGATAAATAAAACTGTCAGGACATCATTTTGATTTGTGACCATATAATAATGCCTCCAGCTCATCTAATTTAAAATATTTATGCTTCCTGGAGACGTAGTTACTTACCTCTGCACTTTAATCAGCAGACCGTTTACTGATAGCTCAATATTTTATGCGAAAGTTTTTTTGTACTAGTCTAAGCTTTGTACATAGGTAGTATGACGTAGGAAGATGTAAACGTTTTTCTTTGTAATAATCAGACACTAATGGAAAGGCAATGTGAGACAAAACTGCATACGATGCATTTTGTGTTTGTGTTTACCTGAAGCAATACTAGCTGGAAAAGCAACTCTGACAAATATAGCAAAATGCAGCAATTTTCTTAACTGTTTACATAACGTCTGCATATGCATAAATGCTGTCACCAAAATAGATGTTCTGTGGTTATGACAGTACTGAGCAACAGGAAAATATGAGTTTGGTGACTACATTCTCCTTTGAGCAGAGCTTCAAGGGGAATGAAGTATTAGGACTTTGAATGATTTTGTGTGTTTTCCCAACCTCTGATGACATCACATCACACAAACAGCAAAATATTTTTACTTTTGCTATAAATATCTTTGCTGGTTTGAACTCCAGGTTCCATACTTAAGGATATTCATTCAGTTTATACCCCCTTACATCTGTAAACAGGGAACAAATCACACCCTTTTCGTATGTGTTGAAATCTATTTGCCCACATTTCCTGCAGGAAGTCACATCATCTTTGGACACACACTACTTTTTATGCAAAATGTTAAAACTGTTTGCTTTTCTCAAATAAACATCCATCCAACACTTTTTCTTAAGTAACAGTTAATAAAACATGTTTCCCCACATTCAGAGTGAGTTGGTACAAATAACATCTTGATATTTTACAGCATCAATTTGCACTCCCGGTGCTGCAGTATTTATGTACACTTTTACTTTTAGTATAAATTTGCTGTAAATATGTCAAGTATTAAAATGCTTCATCTCAGAACACACATCTATACAATATCTAAGCAAATGAATAAATGCTGGAACTTTAAACCCTTGTACATTCAATAAGAACCAGAATTTTATTTGCTTGTTTATTAATTTTGAACTCTGGTGGGGGGATCCACCATGCATAATAACATAATTGTGCTACAAGACAGGAAAAAGAAACATAAATATTTGGAAAATGAGTGCAAGGCTGACACATAAGATGAAACTCTCTGTGGATTTCAGAATACAACGGCAAATTGGTGGGCCAGCACAGTTATATAAAAAACACTAGTATGTATGCAGTTCTTGGAAATTGTGAAAATAACACAGCTGTGTATAGTATACGGACCTTCACTTTAATGTTTTCTGCAATATTTAGGGAAAATAACATATTTCTTGATACACAAATCTTTCCTTCATATACTGAAGGTCATATAATTTGGTTATCTTCATAGATGATACAATAAGGTTTTTTTTTGAGGTTATATGATATCTGCCCCTCAGCTACTTCTGAAGTGAATTGAAATTCAGCCTTGAATTGGTTTCAGAGAAAGTTGTTCCAACTACACCGCGGCAGATTATTCTACATGATGAAAAGAAGATGATTGAAAGTACCATCCACAATCCCACCTGTTACAAAGACAGAATTGAATGATCTTGGTTTTTGGATAGTAATTGTAATGTGCTGCTGAAGACACTTACCAAAACAGGGATAAACTTGGTGGCAAAGAGGTCTATGAGCAAAAGAGAACTACTGAACTGTTAATTTATCCCCTAATTCAGTTCAGTGCAGAACCTGAGGGCAATGCATTGATGGCCCCTAAAAATATGGCCAGTTGCAAATTTGGTAATTCTATGATAAGCATCTCTAGCTTGCCCGGGTCTTGAGCACCAGGTATAGTATACATGATCAAAATTATTTTTAGTGGTAATACTTCATCAAACATTATTGTGGATTCAAGCAAAATATATTTTCTATCTATGTTTGCTTCCAAACTTAATATATGATTTTTTGACTGCCTTGCTAATGTTTAGATCAAATTTCAAATATTCATGTTGAAAAGTTCCAAGGTACTTATAAAGAGCTAAGTGGGTGAAGGTTATGCCACCTATGGGTGAAGGTTATGCCACCTATAGTATTCACAAGATAAAATGCCCACTGGTACCTTCCTGAAAGCCAATGTTATGACCAATATATTGTGGCTAGTAAAAGCTGTTCAAAGTATCAAAGAGACTCCCCAGATGTTCAGATAATCCATATCTGTCAGCCAATGCAAGGAGCCTGACTAGGAAGTTCATTCTCTACAATGTCATAGAAGTCCACCACGAAGATTCCAACAAGCAGAAAGGTCAAGAAATAAGTGAATACAATTCTCCCATTGGTCAAAAAAAAGTCACAAATGGAAATTATATGGTAAAGCTACTGGTAGTTTGCTAGATCATGCTCTTTTACAGGGTTTAAAACAATGTTCTAAAGTAGTTCAGACTGACAAATAAAAAAAATATATATCAGTTGGATGAATGTAGACAGTGCAGCTGTGTCTAACGTGACTTGTCTTCAACAACAATTCCTCTCGGTTAGTTCTCATAGGTAAGTAGCAGGCTAGCTGCCTTTGTGGGCCATTTTCAGCCTAGACAATTTCCTTTTTTGTGCTCGAAATATCCTATCCCATTTGGTTATAGATTGGCCTTAACCATCCCATGGTCAATAATTATATATTACCCTTAATGAGAATAAATGGGATCATGCCACAGATAATTTGAGGAGACCCATGCATGGGATAAAGCATTTAGGAGCTGCCTCTATCCACTATTAGTGAAGGGGGGGCAGTCCTGAGGTACATTTTCTGTTTCCCATCCATAGATCTAAGTTGAGCTTGAATATAGACAGGGATGAATTTTGTTTTATGTGGATGGGAAGTCTATTCCACAGCAGCGGTATCATCTGCAAGATATACCTGTCCCTCCAAACTGTTCTTTTGATGATGCAGAAGAGGTTTAGATCCCTGGGAAGATTATTTCTGAGGCTGTTTTACTTGCTGGTGTGCAATAAATCCATCAGTAATAGGTTGGAGAATGCCTTGTATGCCAGACACAGGTCATCTGTGGGATACCAAGTATAGTGACAGGGCTTTGAGTTGGTCCATGTACGACATGTTGTTAAGGCCTTGTATAATTTTAGTAAGGTATCTCTGTGGGATTTCCAGTTGTTGCATATGTCTGGATAGCTACATGCCAAATAGGGCATTATATTCAATGAGTGGCCTAATGACGGCTTAGTAAAGACGGACAGTGACATCCCTAGATCTAGACAATCCCTTTGTTTATAAGCTGTGGAATATAGAAGGACTTTCTTACAACAATGGACACGTGTTGGTCAAAATGTAGGTCACTGTCCACATAAGTTCCCAAATCCCAAACAACTGGGTCAACTCTTGTGGGCGTATTATCAATGTGGTAGTTCCCTGGAATAAATGACTTCCCAAAGGATACAATAATGCATTTTTTGGCATTTAGTTTTAGTCCATGATTTTGGCACCAGTTATTTATTTGGGACAAACCTTCCTGCAGGATGGCCAAGCCATTTGGGAATTCAATAACTGCTCCTAGCTTGCAGTCATATGCAAATGTACTCAAACAGAGCCGTTTGGTATTGGTTTTTACTTCAGAAAAGTAGATGCAAAACAGCAGAGGTGACATAGGGATTTATTTCTAGTTTATTTAGATTTTCGTTTATGCCTGAGTGTGAAATTGTGGCAAAAGCTTTAGTCAGGTCAAGGTATGTGGTATTCTCTTTTATAGGAGCCTATTGAAAATCCAAGGATAGTAACAGAAAGTCTTAGCACTCCAGAATTACAACAACTGTAATAAAGTTTATGTCTGCAGTACTTGAAGTATTCCCCCTTCTCTGAGATATAGGATTGTTGGGAGTAGTTTGTAGCTTGGTTTGGTGTTAGGCTTTTAAATGTAATGCTTTTTTGTGGGTGTTATCGTCATTATTCTGCTGTGTTGTTTTTTTTCTTTATATTTTGTTCCTGTTCTGTACATATTACAGTAGCTATCTTTTTATGGTGTTGCCAGCTGTAATGCATCTGTCATATGTTTGAAGTTGTGCATAGGTGCGCTAGTGCCCCTTGTCCTGCTAGAGCAGGTGTTTCCAGAATAAAAACCTAAACAATGTGACAAGACATAACATCAAGTAAACAGCCAAGCACATTTAGGTATGTGCAGAGTTGACAGACATATAAGCCACAGACAATGGATGGGACATATACATCAGAAGGAATAACAGCAAAATATTAACCCAAGTGCTTTGATGATGTTTCCAACATTTTGTTTTTTGTTAGGATGTTTGTCTTTGTAGTGAGGTAGTATGCAGTGTATCATAGCTAAAACTTTAAAATCAGATGTTATACATTTTTAATGTGACGTGGTTTGTGATTTTGGACTTTCAATTTCCATCACTGCTATACAATTGAGATTTGATTTTTATCTAGTGTTGTGTGAGGGCCTGGTTAGTATCACAGTGTCAAGCCTAGGAAATGAGAAAGTGGAGGTATTATAAAACTGTGTGTTTTACATGGCAAATGGATTTGGTGCCATAAATTGTAGCTTTTGATTTTCTGTGGCCCTTCCTATAGATTAATGTACATTTTGGAACTCTAAGTGACCAACAATGAGGCTTGCAATTTTATAGCCCATTCTCTAAAGCCTGTTAAGCATAATGTCCAAGACTAACTTTTTGCTGCTATTTGTTGAATGACCCCATTAATCACCTCATCTTTGAGGAGTTTTTGTGCCCTTGAGGTTAGATGTAATGCCATTTATTAATATAATGGAATATAGTGGGCCTTTGGCATAGGTAAGATGTATTTTTTTGTGTGATGTACAGAGGACAGATGTTACTGTAAAAGACTATACCTCTGCTGAAACTCAGGGTTCTCTGAATTGTGTGCTTCTTGCAATGAAAGTTGGAGTGAATGGCATACTGAACGAAAGGAGAGAAAACTGCAGTCAGTGGCACGCTGAATGGAAGGAGAGATATCACAGTGTTTCCACATATTGTTAATGCAATCTGAAAATTGTAAAAAGCCAAGGAGTTACCCTGTGGGACACCTGCTATGTCTGAGGAAGGTGACAGGGAGCGGTTTTGTCTGAAAAATTTCTGTCAGTAAGGAAACTGAAGAAGCACCAAAAATATGGATTTCAAACCACACATCAAAATGAAACAGATGCTGCCCTCACTTAGCTGTTTGTAACAGGATTCAGAGTCTGCATGGACAGCTGTGTCTATATGGTGCTTAAATCTAAAGCCACCTTGTTTGTCTGGGAAAGATCTTCTTGGTATTATAATCAACTAACCAAATAAATCTTTGTAGATATACTTTCTTAAGATTTTGACCAGGAAACAGATAAGGAAATGGATCTGAAATTCAATCTTTATTTGAGCTACTTATATATTTCCATCATCTGGCCCACATTAAGCAGTCAGTTCTTTCTTCACATTATAATGACGATCACTGTTGTTGTGACGCCCTGACCCTATATGCAGAAATATATAAAATGGGGTTATGGATGGATCTGTCCGACGTAAGCTGGATATTGCACTGGGTTATATGACCATTATCTTATGACTGGAAGAAGTAATATAATGTTTACAAGGTAAAACAGTATCGTGATAATTTACAGTACCTGAAGGCCTAAAATATTTGTTCTCTGGTAGCCATCTACATAGGGATTACCCAAAATCTCTTTACTCTTCCTCCCCAATAAGGTTATCCTTTCTGCTTCATATGATTTTATAGGTTCATAGGTTAGTACTAAGCTAACTGCCCTTACGAGCCATTTTAAGCCTAGCCAGTTATCCCTTGTGAGACTCAAACCATGCACCTTGTGTTTGTAAGTAAAACACCTTAACCATTAGGCCACCCTCCCAACCATACACCAAGACTTAATACTACTTGCCTGAAAACTAGCAGATCATAAGTACTTTGAGAGGGGTCTGTATTATATGCTTGAAGAGACTTTTCTTTGAACATATAATCATCAACACATAAAGAGCAAATGCTGTAAAGTGCGAATGGCCATGTCTGTGAATTTTTTCCATGGGAACAACAAATACAAAAGAAGTGAATTACACTGCTGCAGCACGGACCAATTCCACCTTTATTTTTGTAAGAGTCCACAATGAACACAAATAACTCCACAGCATGGACAGCACACACAGATTGAGCACTTTCTTCCCTTCAGCCAGGGACTTCATCAGATTCTGATCTCAATGGAGGATCAACCAAGTCCTTATGGGCCTTCAGAATACTGAAAATCATTGGTATCAGGCAATAGTCCACCTTTAGATATTTGTAATCAGCTTGCCTGATTTGCCCTTGTGAAAGCATGTCATATAATAAACAATCAGTTCTTTTAAACACAACATTCATTTTTTTGATATGTCCTCATAGGTCTCATCACATAAAATCACTGACATTTTGTTGATATGGTCTATAACGTCTAACCCTCCTCCCTTATTGGGTTTCATCAACTTGATTGATCTATGTGTACATATCTGTCTAAGTATATTACTTTGTTCAAAATTCAAATTAAACCAACAGGAGTTTGACTTATTCATTAAAAGCTCCCGGATATCATATTTATAGATGTGCTCAAATAGCTATGGCAGCATGAACAGGAGCATATTGTTATTATTTGAGCCAAAGAGAGCTATCTTTGCCCAGATAACTATGTAATGCTTTATACATAAAGAGCACAAATTGTATGAAATGTACTAAATGATAATATTATTCTGAGGCCTCCATGTTTTATGGCACAGTATGAATGGGAGCATCTTATTACATGACCCAAAGTTGGCTATACATATTAAGATAACTATATAATGCTCTGTTTATGAAGTATGTATAAGATATTTGTCATTTTGCCCTCTTAGTATGATCAACAAAACCCATCATCAGACTTCAACAGATGAGCATCTTTATATTGAAAACCACCGGATAATTATTTACAGCATTCTTGGAAACTTGGAAATGCAAGTTATGTGATCCAACTGTGATACATAGAAATGTTGTGTATTAATTGTGGCAATAAAGCCTATATGGATAAAAAAAAAAGAAAATTACTTATAGAGATTTCAGACTCTGATGAAGGTGAGAAAATGCAGCTGAGAGCTGACGCATCAGAAATGCACCCAGCAGAAAACCTGTCAAATATGGGCCCAAAAGTTGATTTCTACACCAGCAACACAGAGACATCTCAAAGTCCAAGACTTCAGGCCATAAACTTTAAGGTCACAAATAACTTCATGCAACAAAGTTCAGCAGAGTAGAATAATCTCCTTTATTGTAATAGGGCACACATACAGGGGAGACTAATCAAGGTCTTGTTTCCTCGAACAAGGCACCTGTAATCATTTTTATACTGTAAAAGCTTACGAACAAACATTTTTTGTTATCTATCAGACTTTAGCCATTAACCAATTAAAACTAAACACCTTTCTACTATTCTGCTTACTAAGTATATACCCTTATCTGTATCTTTCCTTATTAGGCACAAGTTCTGATCCTCAGGTAGTACCCACCTTTTAGACTTTTCTCCCATTCCTCAGGTAGTAGCCACCTTGTAGATCTTTTCCCTGTTCCTTAGGTAGTACCCACCTTTTAGACATTTCTCCCATTCCTCAGGTAGTACCCACCTTTCAGTTTAGCAGACTGATACAGAGGTTGGTTCAGTAGAAGAATACATCACTACCCTTTCCCTGTGGAAGCACCATAGGCATCACTGCTACAACTGCCCCCTTCCCTGTGGAAGCACCATAAGCATTACTGCTACAACTGCCCCCTTCCATGTGAAAGAACCATAGGCATCACTGCTACAACTGCCCCCTTGGCAGCCATCCACCTATATCCCAACTTACATTTTGAATGAGGGTTAAAAGTATAGACAGAAAGCTTCTTTCTGCTGGGCCATATGAGTCTTTGATTTTCTGAATCCAGCAGATGTTTAGTCTTATTAGCACACAGTATATTAAGGGACAACTATTAAATTATTAGTTTTTATTTTGTGATGAACATTATATCAAGTTTATTTTTGGTGTCATTGTGCTGCTATCACTCTGTTAACATCTGTTATGGGCTTGTGGATATTGATACAATAAGCTCATCTTCCCAGCCAAAGCTTCTCTGAAGTTAAGGACAGGAAAGATTCATACAGTATGGGCATCACACTGCTGTTGACCATCATACTTGGCTGCATGGCATGGTGCTATAAATTCTCTCAGCTCATTGATCCTATCACTGAAACTTAAGGTGGGTGTACATTTCTGCATACAGCCCATTATGTTGAGGGTAATGATGATAATTTGTGTGTGTGTGTGTGTGTGTGTGTCTGTGTGTCTGTGTGTGTGTATATATATATATATATATACATGTTTTATATACTTTTTAGATGGGGTGAAACTTGGCCCTAATCCCAGTGCCTAGATATTTTTTTAGATGTGGTGAAACGTGGCCCTAGTCCCACTGCCCAGATATCTTTTCAGATGTGGTAAAAGCTGGCCCTAGTCCCAGTGCCTGGATATCTTTTCAGATGGGGTGCAACTTGGCCCTAATCCTAGTGCCTAGATATCTTTTTAGATGAGGTGAAACGTGGCCCTAGTCCCACTGCCCAGATACCCTTTCAGATATGGTGAAAACTGGCCCTAGTCCCAGTGCCTGGATATCTTTTCAGATGGGGTGAAACTTGGCCCTAATCCCAGTGCCTAGATATCTTTTCAGATGAGGCGAAATGTGGCCCTAGTCCCACTGCCCAGATACCTTTTCAGATATGGTGAAAGCTGGCCCTAGTCCCAGTGCCTGGATATCTTTTCAGATGGGGTGAAACTTGGCCCTAATCCCAGTGCCTAGATATCTTTTTAGATGAGGTGAAATGTGGCCCTAGTCCCACTGCCCAGATACCTTTTCAGATATGGTGAAAGCTGGCCCTAGTCCCAGTGCCTGAATATCTTTTCAGCTGGGATGAAACTTGGCCCTAATCCCAATGCCTAGATATCTTTTTAGATGAGGTGAAATGTGGCCCTAGTCCCAGTGCCTGGATATCTTTTTAGATGGTGTGAAACATGGCCCTAGTCCCAGTGCCTAGATATCTTTTCAGATTAAGTGAAATGTGGCCCTAGTCCCAATGCCTACATATATTTTCAGATGGGGTGAAACATGGCCCAAGTCCCAGTGCAGATATCTTTTCAGATGGGGTGAAAACTGGCCCTAGTCCCAGTGCCTAGATATCTTTTTGAATGGGGTGAAACATTGCCCTAGTCCCAGCGCTTAGATATCTTTTTGGATGGGGTGAAACATGGGCCTAATCCTGTGCCTAGATATATTTTCAGATGGGGTGAAATGTGGCCCTAGTCCTAGTGTCTAGTTATCTTTTTGGATGTGGTAAAAGATAGCCCTAGTCCCAGTGCCTAGATATCTTTTCAGATGTGGTGAAACATTGCCCTAGTCCCAGTGCTTAGATATCTTTTCAGATGTGGTAAAATGTAGCCCTAGTCCCAGTGCCTAGATATCTTTTTGGATGTGGTAAAATGTAGCCCTAGTCCTAGTGCCTAGATATCTTTTCAGATATGGTGAAACATTGCCCTAGTCCTAGTGCCTAGATATCTTTTCAGACAACCATTTTTTTACAACAGAATTGCAGTAAGTAGATTTTTTTTTAATCTCAGTGTTAGACTGTATAAATGTACTACACTACCGGTTTACTATATTGTCCATGTTTTGTCCTGAAAATTAGTGATGACTAGTATACAAAAACTGTCAAGGTAATGAACTTGAAAGGTACTAAAAGTCAATGTCCCATATGCATTTGTGTGTTGGGTGCTGCTATTCAATACATGCAAAAGCAGTTTTTATCACAGCTTTACTAATATTGCTTATGACAAATACAGAGAAAAATACTGTTTTTTGTAAGGAGTGAAACATGTCACTCCTTATTTGGTCCAGTCGCCTTTCAGGAAAGTGGACACCTTACTTGCTAGGCTTTTGGTGCTTTTGTGATGTGAAATCTTATGAATAATTTAGATGAGCCATGAAAATACTTGTTATGCTATAAGTTTTACAAGATTTATACTTGGTGCAGACTTTCTGTGACAGCAAGGCCTTAAACTCATACATTTACAGTAGGCCCTTTCAGGTTAGCTGGTGATGAAATTGTGTTTGAATATTTTGCCCCTGAAGCTATTTTAGAGTGGTTCTTGTAAACAGAAGCACTCAGATGTCTGCAGTTCCACTTGCTCTTTCCTTCTGTCAAGTGAGTAGATATCTGAAAAGCAGTTACCAAATAAAAATTGAGAAATGGTCACGAAAGTAAACAAGTTTTCTCTTGCTGTAAAACTCTTTTAAAGTACATCAACATGTCTGTAATTTTGAAAGCATTTCAAAACATCATAGTCTTCTGATTAAGTGCCAAAGAATAAACCTAATGCTTTGACTGTAATTCAAAAGAAACTTAAGGGTTTTGTATTTCAAATCAATCAGCTACACCTAGGCAATTTTGAAAAGCTAAAAACTAGTTTTTCAGGTACTGTATTCTTTGTTTAACATTACAAACGTGTGGGAATGTCTAGTCTTTATTTATCTGCAGATAAACTTTATACTGTGTAACAAGTAGCAACCATGAAATATTGTGAGTGGTTTCACAAGGGAAAGTGTCAGGAAACATATCCCACACATTACTAGCTTTAGGAAGCTGTGTGTTTCAGTGAGTAATAGATCCTGTTGTGGGATTGCACATGTAAATTTTAGGAGTCTACTGACAGCCACTAACTAGTGTATGAAGTACCATTTAGCAGCCAGACCTTGAATTAGCATATGCTGGGGAATAGCAAACCCTGAGAAAAATAAGGTATGTTCAGCTTTGCCCTTGTGATCAAACCACACAAACCATGGGTAAATCCTGATATACCCATGCACAGTCATGGATTATTGCTAAATGATATTCTGAAAATTTATTAATAAATGTTCAGCAAAGAATGCTGTAGAGTGGTTGTCATTTAAAGCATCATGTAATTCAAATATCCTCCACACCCCAATCTCATTCTTTCTTGTACCTTTGATAGTATAGTGTTAAATGTGAAAGCAATTACATCTTGTTCATACACTAGTTAGTGGCTGTCAGTAAAACCTCCTCACTGCTTACCTCTACTGCAATGGATGAACATACACTGTGCTACTCTACATAATAGATGCCTTCCTGGTAGCAGTTCCAGAGGGGAGAGCACATGGCTAATAAGCACATGTCTCTTCCCACAAGCTGCTTTATTAACATGTAGCATGGCTGCAGAGACAGCCTAACTTGATGCTACATGTCTTTGTGCACAAGCACCCTGTTAGGGCTATCTCTGAATACAAAGAAGGTTGCCATGATGTGTACATCTGAAATACTCCTCACAGTAACCTTTATGAATCTGGCTTAGTAGAGGATTTTGGAGAAAGGTTCTCAGGAAGCAAGAGGTTTCCTAGTGTAGCGAGGATTAATTACCCTTCTGTTGCTGAGGGCTGAATAAAGTTTAATGACGTATCTCAATCAGAAGGAGCATTTGCTGTATTGTCAGATTGTTCAGGATTCCCATGCTCTTCACTCTGTTATGTAGAGTGAATGAACTGTCCAATGAAACAATCTAATTTCTGCCACATATATCTGTAGACTCATCCTCATGACCATAGACAAAGATGGGGACAAAGACTGAGGAGGGAACTGTGAGTTTTATTCTATGACTGGGCTTTCACTACACCACCATACACTCGTACAATGCTTATAGTACTGCCACCACTACACACATCCACTGGTCAGTCTCACAGTTTATTATATCTTCACTCATGAACATAAGTCTAAGATACTCAAACTCTGCCATTAGAGGTACCAACATTCCTCACTCCTGCAGTGGGCAACACACTCTAGTCTGAGATGGCCCATGACTTTGGCCATCCTCTGTGGCATACAGAATAGTGGCTTGTGTGCTGCAAGAGCTGGTCAGGCAAGAGTGGGAGTGAGCACCTTATGTCAGCTTGCCCATCCTAGGGGGAGAGTGTTGGTGGCCCCAGTTGGTCAAACTGCTTACAAGAAGGCATAAGCTTAGAGACCTACATGGATTCAGTGGCCACAGGACTAGAGAAGTCAGTTTGGTGATCCCAAGCTTGTGAAAGTTTCCCTTATTGGGTGAGTGTGTAGGTACACTCACCTGTCAGGGATGGGTAGAGATTGCATAAATGATGATGCATGTACCCACATCACCCACCTTGGGTGTTTGATTAGAGATAACTGAAAACACCTTCACGACTGCCTGTATGATGGCTGTGCCATGGATTGCTGCCACTCTGATGATGTGGAATGAATGGGCAGTGGAGGGATCTTAATACTCAGCAGGCATAAATGTTAGATAAAAGATGCAGAGAAACAAAAGAACCATGATCTTTGAATTGGAAGAGTTGCTTTCCATCATAGCATGACTGCATGCATATGTCAAAAATGCATATTCAGATATGCATGTGACATTTTGGCACCATGGCATGTAAAGTTTTTTTTTTAAATACTTTTTGTTAAACATATTAATTCTAAATAATGACAATAAAAAAAATCCAGGAGCATCCATGGACACCTCGCAGTATGTTCATCCATCACTGTACAGGTAAGTACTGGGGAGATTAGTGGTGATGTAGGGTTAGGAGGTGCTTTGTGTCTGAATTTTTGTCTGCCTAGGAGGTTGCAGTGGGGGGAATAGTGAGGGAGTAGGTTAGTTTTGTGTGTGTGTGTGTGTGTGTGTGTGTGTGTGTGTGTGTGTGTGTGTGTGTGTGTGTGTGTTTGTGTGTGTGTGTGTGTGTGTGTGTGAGTGTGTGTGTCCTTTGCCTCCTGAATGAACTTTGTCCAGTGCTACATTCACAATTATGTGAAGTGAGGGCAAAGTCAACCAAGTAAAGTAAAAGTAATGGGAAACAGTGGATGTGTATTAAATAAGTCCGGTATAGGAAATTAAAGTATTTCCTGCTTACAGTAAAATCAATGAGTCAAATTCAATAAAAAGAGCACTTACCAGCAATAACAAAGCCTTTTTTGTCCAGGGTGCAATCCCTTATGTGACGAGATTTGCCCAAACCAATCCTTACTTATTATACTAACAGCATGGCAGCAGAAATTTGGAAAGAGGAGAAACCCCTTCTACTAGTGTAAAACAGTTTGCATAACTGAGATCTCACAGAAAAGCTCATAAATATTAAAAAAAAAAACATTCTGAGACTTGTAAATCTGAGGAGCAGGGATCAATCAGGGAGATTACGTTCATTGAATGGATGATTCCCAGTTTAAAAAGCAAACCAGTGGCTGATGTTAGTGTGCTCTACACTAACTGTGTGATTTAGTGGTATGGATGCTTTCTTTTAAGTTCACAAGCAGACTTTTATGGACAGCACTGAACATTTTGTTGCCTAGAATACTAATGAACAGCCTTCCTCATTACCTAGTTGCAACAGATTTCATTAAAGATAGAAAATCTGTGCTAAATTATAAATCAGCCTCTACCATCTTCAGAACTGAATCTATTTTGTCTCTTTTTTGTTGACAAAGGTTATTATATTTTTACAAACAATGAAGAAACAGTTAATTTAAAATGGTACAGTAGGTACAATCTAAAAGAAACTTAGCCAGATAAAAGAATATTTGCAAGAGTCATTCACAGTACTGCCTTTATCAGATATTTCCTGTTCTGTTATATATATATCACTGCACTGATAATTGTCCTTGTAATCTAATAGCACAAAGAGCAAGCCACCTTTTTTAAGAGAGTGTACAGTGACAGATGTCAAGATAATCGAGTTCCAGGCAGTGATGACTGATCATTGTTATACTTAAATAAGTACACATATATTATATATACATTGACTATTGTCTTTAATTGTTGTCAGTAATATGCTCAGGTTTGCAAGAAATCCTGTTTGAAAAAATAGTTACAATATCACTGATCAAGATTTTGCTTTCTTTTGGTCTTCATCGAACTACCAAGCAAAATATGATTGTGTGCCACTTTTCAGCACTAGTGCCTTGTTTTCCAGCCGTAGCTGGGTGATTCTGTTGGCAGTCTGTCATTGCTTCAGAACTAACTCCAAATAGTACAAATATGCAAAAATTAAAGTACTTAATTACAAAAGTCCTATTGAGATAGATTCTTTGTCATTTCATAACTCTTTGAACTGAACATTCATTGACTAATTTCTCCATGATGTAGAAGGGTTTTCTTTATCCTGTCTTATTAACTGGCCTCTCATGTTGCACTGTTATAATACTGGACTCATAACTACTTCACCAACTCTTGGTTTGGCCGCAATAAGTTCCAGAACTAATGCTGACCACAGCAAGTATTTTATGAAACAATTTCTGTGGTTTGTAACAATAAAAATGTACCCTCCTTCTGTACTTCTGCATCAACACTTCTAAACAACTATTGTTATCACTCCCCATTTATTTTCTCTTCTCTATAAAATACAGTCAGTGAGAAATGAGAATAGATTCATTTTACTAAATAAAGTACTTATTTGAAACACACTGCATAACTGGAGAGAAAAAAAAGAGATTCAGTACTCTACCATTCCTTCCAGGAAGCCTCTGTTTTTCTTAAAATTCTTTTCATCAGTAAAATATCTGCTAGTCCAAGCTAGTATTGCAGTTAAGTATGGAGAAATAAAACAAGCATGCGTTTAATGTGGCACAACCAACCCTGTGTTTATAGTTTAAATACAAGTAAAACATACTGTACTTCCTTTCCTGGCATTTGAGCTTTAACAAGAATAAAGCCACTGTTAAACCTACATCAAGAAAATTTGGTCTGTACCTTAATCAAACAAATAGATGGTTGTCAAGTGAGGCAAAACAGCAGTCTGAATCTAGTATGTACATATACTGACACCCTTCTGTTTTAGCCTGTTTTACTACTTGTGTAATTTAAATATTTTCCTGATATTTCTATCAGCCAATTCAACACAGCCTATCCCTTCCTTAAAGCAAAATGTTTACAGATATTGTAAGTCTAAAGACATAGTTAATTAAATTGTATGGCCATTGTGAGGTATAAGGTTGTCTGTGTTTTTAACGATGAGACTGAGTGTTCTTTAAAGTTTGTGACTTGTTGAAAAAAGGGCACTTACTACACACTGTTAATTAAAAGTAGTTGACAGAGTCCAAATATCAACACTTTCTATGAAACAGCTTATAAATGAAGTATAGTGGATATTAATTAACCAAACAGAGCACAGAATTATTTCTTTCCTACCCTGGTCTGTAACCTCAAAGCATACTTCAAAATACTATTGAAGTACCACATCTTCACCCCTCGAAACATCAGGACAATGATGTTAAGCATGGCAAGGGGCTACGGCAGCTCTGCCAGGAAACTTGTGTAGATTAATAGAAGTCTCTCTCTTTTTCTCCCTTTGTGCAATGATACATTTGTGGTTATTTATTTATTTTTATATTTATTTTTATCTATTTTTAATTAAATTTATCTTCAACTATCTGTATTTTACCAGGTAAGTGGGCTGGTCCCCAGATTCTTTTTCACTGACAACCCAGGCTTTTTATGCAATACATACAGAATTAACTGCAGGAACACCTTCCTTCCTTCTTCAACACAACTACCGAAGCATCCCATACTGAAAGCATACTGCATCCTGTCCTTAAGATTAATGCTCGCGTAATAATAAGCATGTGTGTGTGTGTGTGTGTGTGTGTGTGTGTGTGTGTGTGTAATACATGTATATGATTTATTTTTTATGTTTATTTCTATAAATATATATTTGTTTATATAAAGCTTTTATATATATATATATATATATATATATATATATATATATATATATATATATATACATATATATATATATATATATATATAAAACTCTCTGTCCTATGTATATATAAGCTTTATGTATAAAGCATTACATAGTTGTCTGGGCAAATATAGCTCTCTTTGGCTCAAATAATAGCAATATGCTCCTGTTCATGCTGCCATAGCTCAGTGACACCTCAAACTAGTCCTATCAGTTAGTATACATTATAGGGATTCACTGTCTACTGTAAAATTATGAAATTATTGACAACTTGTAGAATCCTTGTGATTATATTTCCCTTTAATTGTTATTCTGTTGTTAGAACCTCTTTATCTTGATTTGATTTGTGTCTTTCGACTTTTCCCGGTTAGGGGTCGCCACAGCGAAACTCCAATCCGTTAATGATTGGCAGTAGAGTTTTACGTGCTGGCTTGCCGGGCTTAACGCACAACCTTCAACGAAGGAATGCCCATTCACGCATGTCGTCACACAGAAGACTCTTACCTGTCCTTGATATGGTCATTTATTTATTTATTTATATTTGTTTGCCGAGGTGGTGCACTGACCTCAATGGACCATTTGCAGGCACAGCCTGGGTGAATAGGATCACACAGGAAAGGAATAAAACATATTTTTAGATACAAGGATATGCTAAAAAGAAATATATATACATATTTATAGATGCAAGAATATGCTACAACATTTAGTTCAAGAAGTAAACAATGCCATAACAATACTGTAGACTATTGACTATAGTGTGTGTGTGTGTGTGTGTGTGTGTGTGTGTGTGTGTGTGTGTGTGTGTGTCTGTGTATGTATATATATATATATATATATATATATATATATAGGTCTACTTTAGAAGAGCGAAATGTCACATTCCTGTCTTTCATAACATATATATATATATATATATATATATATATATATATATATACAGACACACACACACACACACACACACACACACACACACACACACACACACACACAATACATGTATTTAATGTAATGCACTATACTGTAGACTGTACTGCTGTGGACTATGGATGTCACATGACATACCTCATTCTTAGAATAAGAAACATTGCAAAATGCATACATTATTGTTGAGTCTTTACTATCATTTATTTATTTATTTTATTTGACATTTGGTAACCAGGAAAGTCTAAGTGGGTAGAGTTTTCCCATTTTCAGAGGAGGCCTGGGGGAAAAAGCTCCACATAAAGACAAGCAGATAAATAAGTACACACAGGACAATGAACAGAGAGAGATTACATATGACAAAAATTATATAAATGATAAAAAATACATAGTTGGATGCAGGATTTTACTGCCAAGAATTAAACCTACAGTTCAGATTCTAGTTGAAGGTGATACAGAGTGAATAGATTGATTTAGAGGAATGAGAGGATAAAGTGAGGGAATAAGAAAGTATAAAAGTAGAAAGTACTCAGTCATAGCATGCATTATAATCATTCTGCATAGCTATCTTTTACTTAGTGGATCTACCATATCTACATAGTTTACAGTCACTAGGAGATGAGGTAGCACTAGCAGTCATGTCTCAGCTCTGAAGACATATCCAGTAGATGGTCATAATCTGGTAGGTTCATAGATGTGTACTAGGCTAATGGCCCTGGAGCCTTTACAAGCCTAGCCCATAGAAGTGCCCTGACATCATGCCGCCTGATGTTAGTTCCCAGTGCCTCTATCAAGTAGAGCCACTGGAGTGATCCTGGGGGTGAACTTTCTATTTCCCATCCACTCATCAAGATTTCTCTTGAAGAGGGCCAGTGAGGTGCTCTGCTTGACATGTATGGGACGTCTATTCCAGAGCATGGGCAGTCTCTGGGTTATGAACCTGTCCCTCCAGCATGTTCTGTTGATTGTGGTAATGAGGTTGAGATCTCTGGATCTTGTGGTGCGGAGGGATTGGGATTTCTTTAGATGTAGCACTTCTAACAGAGCTGGGTCAGACATGGCTTTGTAAGTCAAGCAGGGATCACCTCTAAGTAGGTGATATGACACAAAGAATAGCTGGAGTTTTTTGAGTCTGTCCATGTAGGACATTTAAGGCCTAGGATCCTCTTTGTGAGGTACTTTTGTGGCCTTTCCAGCTGTTGCATGTGTCTAGTGAGGTACATGCCAAATGGGGCATTATACTCGATGACTGGCCTAATGAGGGAAGAGTAGAGAGAGATGATAACGTCGTTCTTCCAGGATGCAAAACCCTTGGTAATGAGATGTGTCATGTAGAAGGACTTTTTGACCACAGTAGCAATGTGGTGGTTGAAGGAAAGGTTGCTGTCAACCTGTGTCCCCAGATCTCTTACAATGCCTTCAGTGTTCGGTGCGCTCCCATCAATGTGGTAATTAGTGGGAACTCAGTTTTTCCCAAAGGGGATGATGACGCATTTTTTGGCATTAAGCTTAAGGCCATGGTTTCAACACCAGTCATTGGGTCTCAGTGAGGCTGCAAGGCTAAAATCCCAGTAAAATCTTTGAATGATTTGATGCCATAATACTGGTCTTGAAGGAACATCTGAATTTGTGACTTTTGTTAAAAACATGGTACAACAGAAAGGCGTTGTTTTCTTGGAGCACGATTAGAAAGAAATTCTGCATTAATTTGTAAAAAAGTGATCATCCATGATGCTAGAATGCTAGCCAATAATTAAAAACTATTATATTAGTCAAAGGCCTGAAGAATTAAAAGTTATGTACTCACCATAACTAGGTATCTGTGTTGTCCATTTTCATTCCTTCTCAACCCATGGGTTCGGATCCGATCTTCACATCCAACCTGGCTACACACCTCAGACTCTGGATCCAGCCCTTGAGCCCCCGCCTCTACCCACAATGCCCCGTTCCAGCCCCATTACCTCAGATCAAGTTGTTGCCATAGGCAACTATAGCTAAACAGAGACAGGAGTAGCTGACACATTATCATCATCAGATCTGAAAATTGAGGGACTGGTTGGAAGACAGTCTTTGACAGGAATCACATGCATCACAGTGTTGAACAGTCACAGTTTGAGGAATTTAGAATCTTCTTGGCAGAAAAATGTCTGTCAGAGGAAATTTATCAGGCACTTCATTACACTGTGACGAGAACAGTCCAGTTTTATATAAATGCTTCCTAGCCCTTCATTGAGCACACCATCTCTAGTTCAAACAGTGCAAGACCTCAAAGTATGTGACATACCAACAGCAGCAGCAGCTTCCTGCTGCTCCGTCTGTTTGTCATCTGGTTCCGTATGTGAACTCTCTCTCCCAACATAAGCAATGGAGATGACATGGCTGATCTGTATTACTTCTGTTTCTGCAAGACAACTTGCCAAGCTGCTTGGACCTTTGACTTTTGTTCTTTCTGAGGTAGCCCAGAAGTTGCTTGAACTTTGTTCTCATTCTCTTTCCCAAGAGAAGGTAAACATCTTATGGACTGAAGCATACCTCTCACCCGTACTGAATTCCTCTGTAAATACCAGTTTTGAGGGCAAATATTGGGGTGCCATGAATTCATGAGGGGCCCCTTTAATTTCCAGGGTTTTGTTTTGAATTTTTTTAGATCATCATGTGCAGGGCATGTGCAATGACATCAGCTTTAGACAGCCGAGCCATAATTTAACTGCAGAGTTGGACAGGTTATTCAGGCAGTGCACTCAGAACGAGAAACAGCAGATTTCTTAATTCTGTAAGTTCTTTTTATTCAGCATTACATTCATTGCTGTGGGTTCATTTCTGGGTTATTCAGGCAGTGCACTCCAGGAAGGCTTATTTATGTGCAAGAAACGGCAGATTTCTTAATTCTGTTAAGTTCTTATTCAGCAGTCCATGCCGTCTTATATTTCTATTCGGCAATTGCATTTTGAAGATTTCAGCAGTTGCATTTGTACTGCGGCAGTTACATTCATTGCTCTGTTAAGTGAGAAGCTGCTCTGTTAAGTGAAAAACAGCAGATTTCTTATTCGGCAGTTACGTGTGTGTTTTGAAGATTTCAGCAGTTGCATTTGTATGGCAGTTACATTCATTATGTGTATCAGCAGTTGCATATTCATTGCTCTTTTATGTATGAAACATTTGGGGGGGGTGTAAGATTTCCCTATTCATTGCTCTGTTAAATGAGAAACAGGTGTATGTGTAAGATGTCCATTGCTCTGTTAAGTGAGAAACATGCGTGTGTGTATGTGTGTGTGTGTGTGTGTGTGTGTGTGTGTGTGTGTGTGTGTGTGTGTGTGTGTGTGTGTGTGAAATGCCCCAGTGAGGTATAACTGGTGGTTAGAGTCACTCAATTTCAAGCCCTGTATCTTAGGTACAAGGAGCAACAGCTTAAATTCTCTACCCATACCACCACCACTTGTGATAGTTCTCAACTGTCCAAAGGTTTACAGAATGTCTGGAATGCTTGGCTCATACTTGTGGTCTATTCCTCTTAAAATTTTTGGTTTTCTGGAAAAACAGTGAGAAATGAATTCACTAAATAATGATAGCCATTTAAGTTTCAGTCTTCCTATCTTTCAGGAAATGCATGAGTTGGTAACACTAAACATTTTATTGTAGCAACTTTTCTAAGATTATACAAGCAATGTTTAAAATGTGTCTCTGGTTTTGGGTCTTTGCCCCCCCCCCCAATAAATTGTGGCTTTTTCCAGATTTCTTGTGCTGCATAGTTTTTCAGGGGGTGAGAAGTTTAGTGCTGCTTATGTCAAGTCTGTTTTTGTTTGTTGTTAGTAGCACAACAGGTAAAATGCTTGCTTTTGATGCAAAAGGCTGTGGGTTCTATTCCCACAGTATGTAGATGGATTGCTGATGTTTACCTAGGCGTCTATACCAGGTGATCAAATGTTTAGTTAAGTGAATAACTAAATGTCGATCACTAATAATCACACACACAAAACATCGAACGGCAGTTTCCACTCAGGGAAACAATACCATTGTCCAACGAGAAAAAAAAAAAACACAAATGAAGTGGGAGGCTTCGCCCCCCACACCCTCCAATGTGGGGGGCTGTACCCCCCCAACTAAATATACCAACTCCGAGATCGCTCCACATTGATGTAAGGGCAAACTCAGTGCAATGGCCAAATGACTTGTTTCCCTGAAAACTGCCATTCGCAGTTTTGTGTGTTCGATTATTAGTGATCGAAATTTAGTTAGTCGATTAACTAAACATTTGATCACCTAATGTACCTAGTAACTATGAGCCTGTTTTCAGTTTGTCATCCATTCTCTACTGCAATATTACTAACTTATCATTTTTTTTAATGTAACATAGTTAATTTCTTCCTCAAGGGCAACAGGTACTTTATTTGTAGATGAAATAATGAAATATAAAGTTGTTTGCTAGCAGTAACCTCTTCATTAGTTACAGACCTCTTTAATGTGGAATTATTTAGATGACTTTTACTTCTGAAGAGATTGTGCTTATTTACTGATACTGGTAGATTGCAGAAGTTTGAGTAGACTTTCATGATGGAAATGTTCTGAATTGAGCAGTTTTGTCATTATTGGTTGATGCATTTTGTTTCACTGCTCACTGGAAAATGTTCAAAACAATAAATTTAAAACTCAGTCTAACAAGTGTGCTGTATTATACAATGAATATAGTTCAATACAATCAGGAAGGTGTATCAAAGAACACATGTATGTTTTGTGTGCAAGGGACCTATGATTTGAAAACAGACCAAAGGTAATCTTTATCTGCTACTGGCCAGATGCATTTTCTTTGAATGAGGGTTTCAATTCTGTTTCAATCAATGTGAGTTTCAAGGGGAGAGAAGTTTTAATGCTAAGTCTATTTCCATTGTGAGACTGTATTGCTTTGTTTAGCAGATATCTATTAGTGTTTGTTCTATAAGTTAAATTGTAAAATAAAAGTTGTAAATGAAATCCAAATAATCATTGTAGAAGTAAAGCAGTATGCACATTAGTGTTTATGGTAAATGAGGTGAAATAGCCAAGTAATGGAACACTGGAATGGCTGCAGGTGGGAGGGTTGTGTATGGGGGGGCCCCATATGACCATGATTTTGTGAGGGGGAAGGCCGATGAACTCAAAGACAGCCCTGGGCAGCACAGACTCTAGCTACATCACCGATCAATAGGGTATGGAGAATGACTTTTGGAGGTCCTAGCAAACTATAATATTCTTTTGCTAAGAATAGAATATTGCCTACCAGTAAATGCCCTACTTTTACCACAAAACCTGCATACTGGAAGTCACCAAAAACAAAATCCTAAGGTTCATCATCTTCTCCCTTCCCAGTGAACATCATTGCTACACATTTAAAAAAAAATGGTTACCATTTACTACATGGTCCGGGGGGCCATATTTTGGTTGTCTGTTCTTCAGTTTGAGTCTGAAAGTTGGTATTGCAGAATTCCATTGGCGTGGGTGGGGTTGCATAACTATGTATGCAAATTTTATGTTAATCAGCATACAGATTTGCACCTATTTTTCATGGGCCTTTGTCCCGATTTTTGATGTTTCCAGGTTAAGAGGTGTGGACTGAAGTAGAGTGTTCCTTTGTATGCACATTCAAGATAATACTACGTTTTTGTGCTGGAAACACATCTTTTCATAATACTCATTACACTTGAAATAACTATCAACTTCACTATTTGACTAAGGGTATTTTAGAGAAGAAGGTATGTGTTGGAACTGCCACTACTGTGAAAACATTTTGAACTTTTGCTTTACAAACTATGGGCCATTATCTGTAATAAATGGATCAACAATACCACATCAAGAAAAAGTGACTTCAATAGGCTTATGACAGTATGAGATGAAATATTTTTGAGTTTGATAACCTCAGGATAGTTGGAATAGTAGCCGACACAAATAAGACTGTGATTTCTCTGAACTGAAACAGATCTAATGCATTTTGTCTTAAAGAATCATCTGGAATCTCGGGAGGATCTCAGGAGAAGCCATTACAACTTTGGAGTTGTTTTAGACATGTTATAGATTTGTTAATATCTTTGAACATTCTACACTATAATAAACATAATGAACCCTTTCTTTGTACTTGACATTTCCTAGGTGTATATGATATATTTTCTTAAACATGAGTTGCATAACTGAGTTAGTACAAGTGTGTTAGGTTTGGACGTCAGTCCTTGTAACTCATGAATTTCTTCACGATAGGTGTGGCAGACTTGAACCTGTAACCAAGCTTTGCTCTTGTTACCTGGCCATCTTGTTAATGTCATATTTCTCTATAACAGTAATTCCATGTCATTTCATTTTGATGAAGAAATTCTGATAATAATACAGTAGAAGGTAATGTGTTAGCCTAAAATCGAAGAATAAAAGGAGACGGTGTGCTAAAAAAAAACAAGAAACACAGTAAGAATTACCAGGACACCCAATAGAGCACCAAACATGATGTAAATTGGGGAACACAGCAATTTAATGAACACTTAAAAACATAAACGCTAGTAAAATTTAAAGTGCATTTTCGTCTACCAGAAAATAGACTTCTTTAGATGAATAACAAAATGCAAACATCACTTCAGTTATACCTACTCAGTAAGGAGCCATTTTTCAATGAAACTGAACATCCAATCATTCAATTAAAACTCCATCATAAAAAAATCGTCCCCTAGACAAATGGTAAATGCTTGGTATAAAAGTAAATACAATAAATGCATGCAAAATGTCATGTTAAAAATCTATAAAGTTATTAACAAAAAGTATCTGGTGATTAAAATATGTGTATGTGTGTGTGTGTGTATATATATATATATATATATATATATATATTGGGAGGGTCTATAGTAGAACATCGAATGTTTAATAGTTCAAATCACTAAAGGTCAACCTTTAATGATTGAACTGTTAAAACATCGAATGTACCAAAAAAAAAGAAAAAAAAAAGAAAAACTAAAGGGTGTAGGCAAGGGGGCAAGCCCCCATGCACCCCCCACACCCCCCATTACTTAAATATACCAACTCTGAGACCACACTACATTGAAGTAAATGGAAATTTCCTCTTACAGAGATTTCCGTTTATACATTCGATATTCTGAACGATCGCTATTGTCGTGTCGACAATATCAGATTCGATATTGTCGGCTTTTGACAATATAATATAGACTCATATATTGGACTCCCTATTACGCTGTCAAAGATGCAGGTTGTCGACTGCATCTTTGGCGAACTGAAAAGCGCGAAAAGGCAAAATAGCAAAGCGGCTTTTCAGCGAATTCTTTCCCTGGCACTTTTTTTTTTGGCACTGTAGTGCGATCTCGGAGTTGGTATATTTAAGTAGGGGAGTGCAGGGGGCGCAGTTCCCTGCTTCATGGGGTGTGGGGGCCAAAGCCCCCCCGCATTATGTAATGTTTTACTTTTTTTTTTTTTTTCAGAACAGCGATTTAATCGCTGTTCTGAGGTTTCGTCATTGTAAGCTTTCGTTTACATTAGGTCGATTATGTGTCGTTCACTCTTCTGAATGTGCAATATCATAATATAGACCATATGAACCAGAACACCGAACACACAGCACACACCACACCACACACAAATCACAACACCCACACCACAAAACAAATAAACACACCAAAACACCACAAAGAGACACACCTACGATACAGAAATGCAGGGGGGCAAGCCCCCCTGCACCCCCACCCCCCCTACTTATATATACCAACTCCAAGATCGCACAAACAGGAAAAAAAAAAAACAATCACACACAGACAGTCTACAGTCCTTCGCACGTGCGCGCGCACACGCACGCACACACAAACACCAACACTCACATCTCAACGTACACCTCCCTAACCTAACCCACACGTACAAGTCAGAAAAATGCTCACATACACTTACTTACCTAGCATTCCGAACACCATCCCAAACAGACACTTTACATAAAGTACCGGAAATGCATAAGCACTGATTCGAGATATTCGAATTCGCTCTTATGCACTTTCGGCATTCTGAAGTTTCAGCTTCATGGTCTTGAAATGCTGAAACTTGAGATTTCAGCAATTCGAGATTATGAAGTGAACCTCTATATATATATATATATATATATATATATATATATATATATATATATATATATATATATATATATATATATATATGGGTTCCATACACTAGATCGAATTTTCACTCATTCGAAATAGTGCAAGGAATGCTCACTGCAGCAAAAGTGCACTTAATCGAAAGTGCTCTTATGCGAAGTTCAGTACAATGAACAGGTGTTGTACTGAACGTCCATGCAGTACTCACAGACCTTAGGGTTAGGGCACGGCTCATAGTAAGGGGATAGCCCATTGGGCTATCCCCTTACCATGACCCATACCCTAACCCTAAGGTCCATGACGACTGCAGCACAGTGAAGGGCATAGCAATGTCCTCCACTATGGTGCGATAGTCATGAACCTTAGGGTTAGGGCATGGGTTAGGGTAAGGGGATAGCTTTACTAACTATCCCCTTACCCTAACCCATGCCCTAACCCTAAGGTCCGTGACTATCGCACCATAGTTGAGGACATAGCTTGTTTTTATGTCCTCCACTGTGCTGCGGTGTTTTTGGTGAAGTGTACTTACGCAAAAGTTCACTTTCGTTAAAGTGAACTGTCACAGAAGTGAGGCTTCCTATTACAAGTTCGAAGTAGTGAACTTTTGTTCTTGTAATAGGAATCCATATATATATATATATATATATATATATATATATATATATATGTTATATAAACCATATAAATACATTAAATCAATTAAAACAAAATACTAGACCAGTAGATAGTTAAATAAATTCACATAAAGTGCACAAAAACAAAGTAAGACGTTATAATCTTGTGTTAATACGAACAATAAGGTGTAAATGGCTAGTTTGCATTTACAACTTGGCCACCCTCAATTTTAAAAAGGGGGGGCTATACTGATGTTCTCATTCAACCCCGGGTGTCTTCCTGTATACAAAGTTACCTGCCAGAACAGCTCCCTGTATTCCAGTCTTGTCTCCCAGTGTCCCCCCCCCCCAAATCCATCTCCACATGTTCAATCACGAAGAATAGGAACCTAGCTTCTCTGCATGTCAAAGTGTGTTTGTAAATTGCATTCCTATCGTTGGAAGTCCTAATGTCATAGTAGTGCTCATATATTCGCTTTCTCAATTTACACTCAGTTTTCCCTATGTAGAAAGCTCCACATGGGTCACAGGTAGCCAAATAAACCACACCTACTGTGTTGTAATTGCTATAGGTCCTTTCAACAATCTCCCTATCCCTACCCTTAAGGTAAATTTTTCACTATTCAGAATGTGTACACACTGTTGGCTTGCACCACATTTAAAAATCCCTTTCCTTCTTCTATCTGCACCAGAAGTTGAGATAATGTGAGACTCCAGGAGTTCTTTCAAGTTCCTACCCTTCCTAAAATAAATGTCAAAGGCTCCCTAGAAAGGGTGGTTAAATCAGTAAATTTGGTAAACCTTTCCCATTCATTTTTAATGATGTCCTTTACTAAAAAGGCATCTCCACCAAACTCCATGGTCAAGGCCCTATTGTATTGTCCAGCTTTCTTCACCAGTTCTCTACTAGTTTCAACCAAGGAGCCATTTGCCAGTAAAGGGAAATATTTGTCCAACCTCTGTTGTGTGACCTCTTTTCTAATTTTCTTAATTATGTTAGTAGGATAACCCCTTTCATAGAACAACCTCTCCAAAAGATTACATTCAATCTCAAAGTCTTCATCATTAGAAGTCATCCTACTAATCCTAATAAATTGACCTTTAATGATGCTTGTTTTTTTGTTGAAAGGGATGTGTGCTATGAAAGTGTAGATAGGAGTTTGAAAAAGTTTCTTTTTGAAACACCGTGGACATGAAACCAAAACCAGCTTTGTGAATGGTAACATCAAGATAATCCATCCTGTCATGAGTGATGTTGTGTGTGAATCTTAAAAAGTCAGTAGTTCTATTCAAATATTCTAAGAACACAACAAGCTGGTCCTCCATGTCTGTCCAAAAGATACATATGTCATCCAAAAATATTTTGTAGAAGGACCAGCATATCATGAATCTAGAATTCAAAACAAATATTTTCTCCCACCAGGCCAAGACAATATTTGCATAGGTGTTTGGTGCTCTGTTGGGTGTGCTGATGCTTTTTAATGTGTTAGTCTCACATTCATCAAACTCAACTACAGCATTTCTGATTGCACTTTGTGATCATGCATTAATGTACATTGTAGCATGTTGCTGAGATGTTACTTTTTGTACTGCATGAATGTATGAATAAGTGCCTCTGTGAATATAATAATTGACTTAGCTGTGTGAATCACTGTCACTGTCACTGGATGCACTACACCCTTTTGTACACTGCCTTTGTGCATTGCACATTTGCTTAATAATGATCATCAAACAGGTTGAATGGCCACCCAGTAATGATGTTACAACTGGCCTAGTATTTCAAGTGTGATAGACACTTAACTTAAGGACTGTTCAGTGATTTTGCATTGGCACTCTTATTTCTGAGTTTGCTGAACAAATCATAGGATCATAGAATCATAGGAGGTTACTAGGCTACTGGCCCTGAGGCCATTATAAGCCTAGCTAAGACTTTAGCCCATGTTTAGACAAATCAGTAACTGATGCCCCTGTCCAGCAGGGACATGGGTAGAATTCAAGGGGTATATTTTCTGTTTCTCATCCAGTTATCCAGGTTGCGCTTAAAAAGGAGTAAAGAGGTACTCTGCTTGATGTGGAGAGGGAGTCTGTTCCATAGATGGGGAGTCTCTGGGACACAAATCCTTCCCTCCAACAAGTCTTGTTGATGTCACAGACCAGAATGAGGCCACACATGTGGGTTACTCGAGTGGAACTTGACTTGCGGATATGCAGCAGTCGCATCAAGGTGGGGTCCGTGATCGCCTTGTATTCCAGACAGAGGTCACCTCTGAGGAGTCTGTATGAAACTATAGAGTAGAGGGATAGGGCTTTTAGCCTATCTGTGTATGATAGATGTTTGAGGGCCTGGATTATCCTGGTGAGGAACCTGTGTGGTCTCTCCAGCTGCTGCATGTGCTTTGTGAGGTACATGCTGAAAGGGGCACTGTACTCAATAATTCCCCTTATAAGGGAAGAATACAGGGATGTTATGACCTCCTTGTCCCTGGATGAGATATCCTTACTTATGAGGTGGGCCATGTAGAAGACTTTACAAACAACGGAAGCAACATGGTCATCAAAAGTCAAGTTACTATCAACCTGGGTGCCCAAATCCCTCACGACTGATTGCATGCTTAGGACATTGTTATTAATGTGATAAATCATGGGGACATCACTCTCCCCAAAGGGGATGATAATGCATATTTTGGTATTCAGCTTGAGGCCATGTTTCTGGCATCAGTCATTTGTCCGAGTGAGACCCTCTTGGAGGATGTCCACATCACTAGGGAAATTGATGACAGCATCCAGCTTTCAGTCACCTCCAAACTTGGTCAGCCATAGCCCACTGGTTTTGGCCTGCACCTCAGAAAAGTATATCCCAAATAACAGAGGCCCCAAGACCAAGCCCTGGGGTATGCTACTTGTTATGGATCTACTGCTTGAGATGGCTTCCCCTATTTTGACTATGTGGGTTCTATCAGTGAGCCAGTTTGCTGCCCATCTGGTAACATATGGATTGATGCCTAGTTAAGAGAGTTTAACTATTATGCCTGAGTGGGGAATAGTGTCAAAGGCTTTGGCCAAGTCAAGGTAGGCAGTGTGCACCATCTTCCCCTTGTCCATGGCTTTGGTGAGTGTCTCAAATAAGTCAACCAAATTTAGCAGACATGACCTCCCCATGATGAAGCCAAACTGTGTGGGATCAAGTGTTTGTAGGTTACCAATGTCCTTGTTAATGTGGTCCATGATAATCCATTCCATGGCCTTGAAGATCAGGCTATTTAGTTTGATGGCACTATAAATTCTCAGATCAGTGGACTCTCCATCTTTGTGTAAAGGGATGATAGTGGCTGTCCTCCATTCAGCTGGGATGAAGTCAGTACTCAGGCTTTGGTTGAATAGGGTGCCTAATGGTGCTGCAAGTACCTGCCTGAGTTCATGAAAGATGCAGCCTGGGATGTTATTGAGTCCCATGGAGGCTGTATTGTTTGCCTTTGAGAGAGCAGTGATGACCTGTTCCCTAAATATAAGGGGAAGGGGGCAGGTACTGGGGATGTCCTGATTTACTGATGGGGGGGACAGAGGTGTAAAGTTTTTGCTGAATCTGTCAGCCAGCAAGTTTGCTACATCTACTGCATTTGTATATGTGGTGTCCTTGACCACCAGTTCTGAACAGATTTGGGTGCTTCCTTTGAGGTTATGGAGATATGTGAATAAAGCCTTATGATTGTCTCTAGCAGATGTGGCCAATTTGGACTCGAAGTTTGCTTTGGAGGATTTCATATTTGCTTGTTCAGGCTAAGGAGACATTGCTTCCAATTGGACACCTGCTCCTTCTTGGTCTTGGACAGCATTTTTTTCCTTTAATTATAGAGTTTATTTATTGCAGATGTCCACCAGACAGGTGTACTCTTCCTTGCGGAGGATGATTTAGCCCTGTCGGGTATTCCTGATTCCATGCATCTATATAAATGCTCATATAGTGCATTGGTGTAGTTTTGCATATTGTTGCCAGTTCCTACAGAGGGGGAGGGGGCTGTGAAGCTGTTTATACCATCCCTCAGGAGGCTGTAATCAGCTTTGGAGAAGTTTTTCTGTCTGATCCCAGCTGGGGGGGGGGGGGGTTGGGGGAGATGGCGACTTTGAAAGTGACTGCTTTATGGTTGGCTCTTACCAGGAAGGATGATACTATAGGGATGCTGCAGTGGTTACTCATGTTGGTTAATACCAAATCCAAGATACTAGCATCTTTTGAGGGGGTACTGAGTAGCTGTTTCAAGGCATTTGCATTCACAAAATCAAGGAATTTCTGGGCATTTGTGTTCTGGCATGAATAATTCTTCCAATCTATGTTTGGGAAGTTAAAGTCACCCAGGATCAGGGTAAAGAGTTGAATCTTGATAGATTCGAACAGGTCCAAATAGGCAGATTGGGCATCTTGTGTCAAATTTGGGGGCCGGTAGCTAGCTATGATTTGAACAGGGGTCTTGTCAGTGGTTAACGGCACCTGGAGTGTCTCCTCTGTGTCATAATGTTTGACCAGCCTGGAGGTGTGTATGTCTTTAATGTATATTGAAACTCCACCTCCTTTGGCTTTACTGCCCACAGTTTGGGGTCTGAATGTATGATAGGATGAGTAACCAGATAAGACTGGTATCTCACCTGAACTTACAAGTCTCCAACAAACAATTTACTGTTTGCAATATAGTGGTCAGTATATGTATCAGACAGATTTTCGTTTGCATTTTTAATTTACTTTATTAGCTTCAACAAGTTACAAAGCAGGTTTCTGTTCTTATTCTCAAGGCTTGCATACTTGTGAAAAATGATTAGCTTGACCACATTTGTTACATTATCTTTTAAGAGAGGGACTTTTCTTTTTCTGACATACTGATAGCCATATCTAAAACAAAATTACTACTACTAAGTACCCTTCATTTTTAACAGCATCATCATTATCAGTCTCGTGCAACAATAATAATAATAATAGATGTATTTGTTAACCGGGTAGGCCCACTGGACACACTGTCCCTTTTCAGGAGTAACTTGAGAGCAATTGCTGGAGAAGTGACTTGCTCAAGATCGTACAGTAGGCAAACAAGTAGTTGTGGGAATTAAACACTGTACCACAGGAACTATAGCCAACAACATTAACCTCTGTGTCAGCTGCCAAGCATTACTGAAGATTTATTTGCTGCCATACAATTAATTACATTTCTTACATTATTCTTTGACTTCACAATAGCATTTTGACTTATTACCAACAAAAGTTAGCTTCATTTTAATTTTTACACACTTCTAGTCTTCAACAAGCTCTTTCATTTGAATGCAGTATACTTTGTTACTCTGTACATATTGACACCTTTCCCAAAGTTAATTTCAGGCAAAGGTATACTTCTTACTCTGTCTTCTGTATACCACATAAAATTCTATATTGTAGCAATGAATCATGCACATCAACAGAATGGTAGCCTTCACCACTATGCCTTAAATCAATCTCTTATGCAAGAATAGACTCTATATGTGAAATACCTTAATTCAATCATTACCTATCAGATGCAGAAAGGTAGCAATATGAACTTTTCTGTTCTTTTCAACTTGAATTTCTTCATTCTTTTTGAGCTAGCCTAAAGTTTGGACTATGACCCACCTGACTCAAGTTCAGTTATCAGCTCCAGCACTGGAGGGGTTGGCCAGGGATTAAAAAGGAATGGCAAGGTGAAGTCTTGTCTCCTGTGTCAGGGGGATTTTTGTAGATGCATGTCTAAGTATGAACTCCTGATAGAATTCCTGGTGGATACCAGAGATCACTGAAGACACTAGTCTTTCAAAGGGGAGGGACATTGAGTGGATACCTCTAATGCAGATGATAGACATGGCCCTAACTTATGCTCATTGCACACCACCTCTTGGGGATGATGTTAGCAAACACAATGAGACCGGTTATGGCTTAAAGAGAACCCTCCTGAATACCCTGATGTAGGATGATGGAATTGTTCTCAGCACCTGACTCTCACCTTTGGAAGGAATGAATGGGTTACAGAACTCTTGACTCCCAGAAGAATGAATGGGGGCCAAGTGGGAGGCAGGGCAAAGGCTTGATGGTCACAAGGCAATTGGAGAACCACCAGTGATGCTGGCTAAGTAAGTTAAAGTATGAAACCCATAACAAATCTTTACTGATAAGCAAATGCAGACAATGTTTCAAAAAAGCTCTCTTAGTTCACTGAGCATGGTAGCACATGAAAACCCAATATATTAAAAATGAATTACAGTGTTAAGTTACATTGTAATGCATTATTCTGTTTAAAATAGATAAATAATTTTATTGAACGCTATCATTAAAGTAATTTCAGTTCATCTCCAACATGTCAGTTTTTAAATAAAACAATAGTTGTTGTAAATTTTATTTAACTAAAAACTTTTGAGTTTCAAAAATTGGCAGAATTGTGATGAATTACTTCTTGTCTGATTTGTATACTTGTAAACAATGAGATTGCTTGAAAACTTGCAAATTGTTCTTGCCCATTGTGATGACCTGTGCTGAATCAAGGGTCAATAATGTTTAATTGACTGGAACGATGGAACTGATAAAACTGCATTAATGTTACTCATGCATTGATGTTAAAAGTCCCATCATTTTGCTGTGCCTTATCTAAATGCTAAAAGAGTTCTGGTTCTTTTTGTTGACACCAACAACATAAGTACACAGTCACACCGCAGCTAGAAAGTAAACAACATTATGTTTTATTAAGATGCCAGTAATGGCCAAGGAAAGACACAGCCACATCTGATGTACCATATGCTCTTAGACCCATGAGGCACTAAAGACACATCCCACTATGCATTACAGGGGAAATGATGAGGCTTTGATGGAGATGGCACAGTAAATAGGTTTGTAACAACTGAATACATTTCAGACAAGGCATCTAAATACACATGTAGGTAATACTGCATATCAAAAGGCTATGAAATTGGTTAAGAAACACTAAACTGGATATAAACATGCATAAAAGTGAAAGACAGCCTTTGGTGAGGTACAGTCTTCCTTTGGTTTTAGCTTACAATGACAAAGTTACTGTAACTCTTGCCATCAGTAGTACAAGCTATTTGAAAAATCATACTTATGTAACAGAGAGTTTTCATCAAAATAATAAATGAGGTAAAATAACTTGAGTATGATAAACAAATGTAATTCATTTATCTCTTAGTTCTTTCAAATCTACTTGGCACTCACCTGTTTAATCTAGCTTCTATATGGCTAAGCCAAAGTATAATAATCTGCTTAAAATGATTATGTTTGTTTTGTATCCTACCAACCCTTAGCTTTCCTGTGATAAGTCAACCCATTCATTCTCTATATCGAGGACTAATCACATGAACTCATTAAGGCAGCCATCGGGTTTTCCTGATTTGTTGGACTAAGCCCCGATCTCCTAGTGAATGACATGTTTCACGTGATTGAAGACCTGCTACTTGGAGATTCCAAGATGGCCGCCGACTAGTCTAGTCCTTACTCTCTGAGCTCCTCACAGCTATTTAACTTTTGTTTTTTTTTACAACTTTACATCAACCTTTTTCCTCAAATTTTTATACTAAAAGATTTTATAAATCTTTTTCTACGCATTTGGATTATTTTTTCTTCTGGAATTATTATCCTGGGATTTATTTTACCTCAGAACATTCTTGGTCTCTCTGCTGCTGGGACTCCTACTGCTCCAGTCTGTTCCTGGTTCCTGGTATCCTGTTAACTGCATTCCATATCTGGGCATGGCTACAAAATCTGACTCCATGGAGACTCAGCCTACAAAGGCCAAATATACTTCAATGCTCTCTCCTGAAAAAGATTCAGGTTCAAAAAGACTGAAATCATCTAGACAACCTACAGAAACTTTTAATGTAAGTAATAAAGATTTAAATGGCTCAAATTTCCTTTTAGAAGAACTAAAAATAGCATTAAAACCAATCCAAAGTGCTATACAAAACTTTTCAGAACAGTTTGCAGACTTTAGTAAATCTTTAAAGCAAATAAACGATAGTATTGTTACTATTGAAAATAAAATCTTAGCTTTGGAGGTTAAAACAGACTTATTGGAAAGTGACTTTAAATCTAGAAATAAAACTGTTTCAGATTTACAAGCTAAAATATTGGATCTGGAAGCCAGGAGTCCAAGAAATAACATCATTATTCGTGGTTTACCTGAATCTTATGACAATAAAAACTTGTTATCTGTGACTAAAAATATCTTTGAAACACTGTTAAATTGTGAAGCTTCTTCAAAATCTATAATTGTAGAGAGAGCACACAGAGCACTGCATACAAAGCAAGATTCTTCCACACCAAGGTTAATTTATACTAAGTTACTAAACTTTCAAGACACTTTCCAGATCCTAGAAACTGCTAAAACAAAGAAACAATTCATATGGAAGTCTCACAAATTATCATTTTCCCAAGATCTTCCTGCACAGATCAAATTAAATAGACAAAAACTAGCCCCTATTGTGCTGACTTGATAAAAGAGGGATTAGATTTGAATGGCATATCCTAATACCTTGTCTTTCACAGCTAATGACAAAAGATTTGTATGTTCAGATCCTAAAGATGCAAAAGACATTTTTCTTAAAACATTTAAAAAGCTTCCTGACACTGTATCTTAATATTCTACTGTTAAAGAACTACAATAAGGTTTGATCTTTTCTTTTCTTTAATCTGACAGTATTTGTGTTACATGATTTGTAATTCTGGTGTGACATAATTATATTACCTTAAGAACTTGTCATGTAATTTACACATGATGGATTTGGTGTGACAGTGTGCAGTGACAGGATATATGCTTGTTAGATTTGTGTGGATTAATAGAAGCATTTAAATTCCTGTATTTACTTTTTCTCTTTCTCTCACATATGCTTGCTGTGTAAATAGATAATATGTTAATTTTACTACAAGCTTTGGAGTTACAGCCTTCTGTGTAAGCTAAATGATTTTTGGAGTGAAAAACATTCCATCTCAACATTCTAGCAAGAAAATCTTCCCCTCAGAGTTCCAGCTGATGCTCTGCATGAACATGCGCACACTACAGTCTCTCTGAGATGGATGGTGATGTCATCATTTGTGAGGAAAGAAGGACAGTTTCAAATACACAAGTCTGCTTGTTTTCAACAAGTATTCAATAACACTAACTTTTTAATAGATCTGGCTATTATTTAAAGTGTTTTCTCTTCATAATTGAAGGTTGCTTTTTAAATTTAAACAGATTCATGTCACATAATATATTCAGTGACTTTTAGTGTGTCTGCATGACTTCAAAGCAAGCTGCTACTTTTATAAAGCAGAGTGAAAATGTTTCTGGAAACAAATGAACAGGTTAGTTTTATATATTAAAATTCTAAAGGATGTGTAAAGAAATGAACATATTTTCCTATTCAGAATATTTTTTCATACAATATTTTATATTATACTGAAGTGTTAAATTTGACAAATGTTACAAAGTATACCTGTTCATATGAAAGTTTCATGTTCTTTCTATTCTCTGCTCTCTCTCTTCTCAGAGGCTGGATGTGATATTTATGATTAGTAGTTTATGTTTAAGAAAGCCTTTACTTATTTGAAAGGTTTGAAATAACTATCTTTAATATGATTAGCTGAATCTACATGTATATATTTAAGCCCTTAGATTTACTGCATTTAGCTTGCGTATTTCTGTTTTAATTAGATGTTCAAAATGTTTACTTTAAAAGCCTTGTCTTTTCATGCTGTTTTGCTATGTTACATCTATAGCTTAGAAGAATAGTATGGCTACATAACCTAACAGAGTCATTAGTAAAATATTCAAAAAGTAGATTTAAAATTATATGTATGCACATTGTTGTACATTCAGTCCAATATATATGATGCTGTTTAAGTTACTATTTAATAATATAATTATACTTTATTCATGTATATTAACTAGTGTTAAAACCTTACAGCTTATAATATTTCATTTTGAATAGTTCCTGTACTATTATTATCTAGTTAATAGATGCATCTCCAGACTGAATTGTTTTTCATTTTGAGATATGGTTGCTTGGTAGTTGTTTTTTGCTTTATTTGAACTATAACTAAATACTCATTCTACAGGTATTAGTGCTTTTATCATACTAATGGTCATGTTGATTAATGAAATTATCACTAAAGTACTAAAGAAGGTTCAGTAGATAGTGCATGACTATTATCTTTAGTTCAGTAATGATATGCTTATTTACTTATATTATAATGTTACCAGTTGGTTTTGTTATACTTATATATGTTATCTTAAATATCTTTCAGTTTTAATTGTATTACTTCTTATGATAGAGTGTTCTAGTTAAGCAGAGTGTGATTTATTTATTATTTACTTGTTTCTCTTTCTCTTGAAATACTTGAGGAAATACATTTAATCACTATAAATTTCAATTTAAGGATAGGAGCTTTAGATTAGTATTAGAAGTAGGGATTAAGCATGTTGGACGTCTTGAAATTAGTTAATTTTGTATATATTTTTAGTAGTATTACTCGGACTTTATGTTATGTTAGGCTTCCTTTGAGTAATTTGTATTCTAACTTGAGGTTATTATTATCTATAATTACAATGTTTTTTTTCATGTTCTTCTGCTCTTCCTTTATCACAGGGGGATTGGTGGGTAGGCACTAGGGTTAGGATAAAGGTTATTATTATACATTTCATGGTTCTTAAAAAAACTTTTTTCTTTTTTTTTCAACAAATGTTATTTGATGACTTGCTTGAATACTTAAAGACTGTTTTTTCTTTTATTTTTTTTCTTCCTCTTTTTAATGTTGTGTTGGATTTGCACCTTGAGTTCACTTTTATAGCATCAATAATGATTATACTTGTAGAATATGCCTGTTGACATAATTTTAGATTCTTGGAATGTTAGAGGCATTCAAGATAAAGCGAAAAAGTCACTATTATTTCATATGATCTTTAAATCACAGGCTAACATTTGTTTTATTCAAGAGACCCATATTTCACGTATTGATTGGAATAAAGAGTTAAAAAAAATGGATCAAAAAGATTATAGCTTCAGGTGACTCATCTAACTCCAGAGGTGTAGCTATAATCATTAAACAAAAATTCATTGGGAATATTATTGAAGAGAAATTTGATGATGACGGGAGGTGGTGCTTATTTACCGCTTCTATTGCTGGTTTGGACAAACCCTTATTAATTTTAAATCTATATGGCCCATGTAATTCACAACATTTGTTCATTTTAAAAATTTACAATATTCTTGCATCCTATAAGGATCATCATATTATAGTGGGTGGTGACTGGAATGCAGTTATAAACCCTGTAATTGATCGTTCCCGCTCCACTGTCACCTATAATCTTCAATCTACTCTGGCTATAAATGATTTGATGACAGAATATAATTTAATAGATCCCCTCCGCACTGTTAAAAATATAAACAAGAATGATATATATACTTATTATTTTAAAAAGTGCTATCATTCGTGGTCCAGATTAGACTTCTTTCTAATTTCAGATTATATTTCAAAATATATTGTGGACTTTACTACAGAACCCAGATTCTTTTCGGATCACTCAAGAATTTCACTAAAATTGAACATAAAACCCAATATCAAAAATAAAACTAGGTTTAATAAGTGGACCTTAAATAATAACTTATTGTCAAATGAAGATATTTGCAAACAAGCTTCAGAAATCCTAAATGAAATGGTGAATAGTCTTGAATCATCAGACATTCCTTATGACATACAATGGGCTGCATGTAAAGCAAGATTAAGAGGTTTATTTATTAGTAAAGCTGCTTTTTTCAAAAAACAATACTTTAAGAAAGAGGAATTCTTAAAATCAAGAATTTCTGCGTTGGAAAATCATCTTAGTCTGAACTATGATGCTACTTTAGAAAAACAAATTTTTGATTGTCAGAAAGATTTAATTCTGCTTCACCAAAATAACCTTTCCTTAGCTGAACAAAAGCTACTTGCTTCATATTCAGAGTGGGCCCAGGTTCCATCTAAATTGTTAGCGAGAATTATTAAAATTAACTTCAGAAATCCAAAGATTACATCTTTATCTTATAATAACAGATTACATAATACTGATGAAGAGATTATTCAACTTTTCACCTCTCTTTACACTGAGTTATATTCAGGTTCTTCTAATTCTGTTAAAGATAATCACTCAAAACTCTTTTTAGACTCTTTGCAGTTCCCTAAACTTAATGATAATCAGCAAAAACTACTTTCTACCCCTATATCGGTACAAGAAATCTCTGATTCAATAGATAATCTTAAATTGGGTAAATCTCTGGGACCTGATGGTTTTACTCCAGAATTTTTCAAAACTTTCAAATTGGTAGTTCTTCCCTTTCTATTTAAAGTTTACAATCATATAAGAGTTAATGATATCTCAGATATTCATTGTAACACATCCAAAACCATTCTAATTCTAAAAAATAATAAAGATAAATCCGACCCAGTAAATTATAGACCCATTTATTTAATTAACGTGGATATTAAGATTCTGTCATCTATTCTGACTAACAGATTGAAACGGATTTTACCCTCAATTATCTCATCAGATCAATCAGGTTTTATGTCTCAGAGACATGCTTGGGATAATACTCTATCTTTAGAGACTATACTTCATCTCATTAAGAAAAATCCAAACCCTATATATGCTTTGATTATAGATGCATCAAATGCCTTTGACAGAGTATGTTGGAACTTTCTATTTCAAACTATGTTATGTTTTAATATTCCCTTATTCTTTATAATTTTTTAAAAAGTTTTATACAAGAATATGTTTACTAGACTATACATTAATGGTCAATTTTCTGCTCCGATAAAGATCACTAAAGGAACAAGACAGGGTTGTCCATTGTCCCCTTTTCTTTTCAACATTTACTTAGAACCTTTGCTATTGTTTATTACTCAAAATACTTTTCATAACATCCCTAGAATTCTTAATACTAATATTCATTTCTCTGCTTTTATGGATGATTTAGTAATCTACTTTCAAACTCCATTATCTGATTACAGAAAAATAATGAATTCTATTGATTATTTTTCTTTGGTTTCCAACTATCTTTTAAATTCTACAAAAACTCATATTTTTCCCTTAAATCATTTAGCACACAAATCTTTTTTTGTTTCCAGACGATCATTTTCAGTTTACTTATAATATAAAATATTTAGGAATCAATTTAGAACACAATAATAAATCTTCCTTTCAAAATAATATTAATAAATTATGGAATTCTATATTGTCTGATATGGACAGATGGAAGCATCTAAACCTTTAATTTCTTTCAAGGGTGGCCATTATTAAAATGAATATTCTGCCTAAATTTCTTTACCAATTCTCATCATCTGATCAGATAATTTCAAAAAAATTTTTTGAATCTGTAAATAAAGCTTTGGCAAAATTCATATGGTTCCCTAAATCTGTTAGAATTTCCTATTCTAGATTGGCAGTTTCGAAGGACAAGGGAGGTTTGGGTTTACCTAATCTTTATCTCTATTATTTGATTGTCTCATCCAATAAACTTCTTAATATCTCTAAATTCAATAACACTTCTTATCCAAATCACTCTTTATGGATAAAATTATGGTATAATTATGTCATTTCTAATAATTTAAATCCTGAAGCTATTCCCTTTATCTCTCTGGATAGTTTATTTATTAAAAATATATCTACCGTATTTAAACAAAAGATTAGAGATTTCCAAACCTTACTCAAAATGTGTAAACTAGAAAAGATCTCGCACCATGTTCAGCCAATTCATCTAAACCCAAATATATTATTGGACAATAAACTTTTGAACTTAACAAACTATCCTTTAATTAAAAATCTAAAAGTAGGAGATGTTTTGAAATATCTTGACTTGCCTTTATCTGACTGGCGTAAGTTATTGAAAGTAAACTGGAATTACTCACCAATTCTTACACAACTAAGAGCAATAATTAAAACAAATTTGTATCTCTGGTCCCCATAGACTCACAATTGAAAAACCTTAACACGATTATCAAAATACTTTCATCATCTGATAAAATGCTCTCAAACTCATATAAATTAATTAATTCTTTAATGATGGACCACAACTGTCTTTTATCTAATGTTTGGTTGAATTATAATTCCCAATTGTCAGAATCTCAGAAAGTCCTGGCTATTAGACACACTAAGGAATTTATCCCTTTTTAAAAATTAGCATACACACAATTAATGATTAATAATTATGCCTACTTTACCCCAATCAAATTAAACAAATTTAACCCAAATAAGTCCCCTTCGTGTTCATGCTGTTCTCATCCCCAAGCAGACCTCCTTCATATTCTATGGTATTGTCATTTTTCTCACAGATTGTGGACATCTTTGAAAGTCAGACTGCAGAAAATGGGATATCAAAATCCACGTTGACGGGAATTTGCTATTCTACATATTCCATTGATTCATCTTTCAAAAGTTGATATTCATGTTATCATTTTTATTTGCTCATTACTAAAACTTTATATAATACAAAATTGGATTGATCGTTCTAAATTAAAATGGGTTACTTTCCAGAAAATGGCTTTTAAATTTATTGATGCTCAAAGATACTTAGGTGGAAGTCCAAAAAAAAAAGCTATTAGAAAGGTTGTGTTAGAAAAGGTTCTAAACATATTAAATAGTTAATGTTAAATATTTTTTTTTTCCTCCTCTCAGGTTGCCTAACTTGTATATAGTGTACATATGGTGTATGTTTTATTTCTAAATAACTTATCAAAATCTCATGAAGGTTGTTATCACTAGATGAATTGTTATATGTTCATTTATGCCTTCTTGTTATGTATAATCTTTTAATTGTCCTTCTATTCATATAATTAATAAAAAAATTTTTGAGAAAAAAAAGACCTGCTACTTCCCTCCAATAGATGCACATTCCTGCACTTGATCCTTACTAGGTTACTGCATATCAGAGCTTGGCAGTGTCAAGCACACCCCCCTGCCCACCTGTTGCATGCTGTACTTTGGCTTCATTCTTGGAGTCACTGTTGTAGCAGACAGGGGTGAGTCAGCATCATTTGCTCATCCTTCCCACCTTCCTTGCTTGGCTCCTCCACTTCAATGGTTGTAATCAAACTCAGGTCAACTGGGTCATCGTCTGGATTTCCTCTGTCTATACCATAGAGCCAGCACTCTTAAAATTAAATATTATGTTTTCAGAAAAATGACATAATGTCTTCCAGGCTTATGGCATAGACTTATGATACACAGAATACAAAGCAACAATTTAAGTAAATTAAAACAACAGACTGGACACATATATGAAATAGAAAATATAAATATGGATAAATGTTCTGAACCATGAACCATGAAGACCATAAACTAATCTCACTGGACATCCATATTCCGTCCCCACCCCCAGCCAAGGAAACCACGGTGAAGAACTTCTCAAAAGCAAACTTCACACTTCTCAAAACCGAAGTGGAATCCTTCAAAGCTCCTGGGCCAATATGGCCCAAAAAGCAGAATCCTTTACAAAAGCATTCTATGGACACCTACAGGAATGCATGGAGCATGCTATCCCAAATAAAACCAAGACTCACTCCTCCAAAGGCAGGAGACCTGTCTGGTGGACACCGGCCATAAATAACCTATACAACAGAAGGAGAAAGCTACTACATGATAGAGCAAAATCCCAAAAAGGGAAGGCGTCTCTGATCAGTACTAGCAAGAAACTACGATCCCTCATAAAATCATCTAAGGCCAGCTTCAAAAGAAAAATTGCACAAGACACTAAAGATAATCACAAGGCCTTCTTTAGTTATGTCAGGAACCTGGGAGGCAACTCCCAGATATGCTCTGAGTTAGTGCAAAATGACAAAAAATACACTGAACCCACAGACATTGCCAACATCCTGGCAGAAAGGTTCAGTGCAGACTTCTCCCCCCCCTCCCCCCCCAAAAGAGCAAATGTCTATCCCAACAGAGTGTAGCCTTCCTGAGATCACAGATGCACAGGTGAGAGCTGCCCTCTCCAAAGCAAAAAACACAGCATCAATGGGATCAGACGGTGTCCCAGGCTGCATCTTACACGAGCTCCAAGAAGAACTAAACCCTCATATAAAGTCACTGTTCAATCTCAGCCTTACTACAGGATATGTACCCAAGGAATGGCGTACAGCAACAGTGGTCCCCCTCCACAAAGGTGGTGCCACAACGGACCCTGGAAACTATCGCCCTATAAAGACTGACTAGCCTGGTTTGCAAAGCTATGGAGCGTATCATCATGGAAATCATAAACAAAGACATTGGGAACCTCCAGACACTGGATCCTACCCAATTCGGCTTTGTTAAGGGCAGATCTTGCCTCTTGAACCTGGTCGACTTCTTTGAAACAGTTACCAAAGCCATAGATGAAGGGAAGGTTGTCCACACAGCCTACCTGGACCTTGCAAAAGCCTTCGACACAATACCCCACTCGGGCATCATAAATAAGCTCTCCAGCTTAAATATCAACCCCTATGTCACAAGATGGGTTGCAAACTGGCTCAGGGCACATGGTCAGAATAGCAGGTGCCATGTCAGACTCTAAACCAGTTACAAGTGGCGTCCCACAAGGCTCAGTCCTGGGACCTCTCTTGTTCGGTATATATTTGTCCGAGGTACAGGCTAACACGGGTGGACTATGGCTGACCAAATTCGCAGATGACTGCAAACTGGGTGCCATAATCGACTCTCTGGCTGACACAAGCATCCTCCAAAAGGGTCTCACAGAGACAGATAACTGGTGCCACAGCCATAGCCTAAAGCTAAATGCCAAAAAGTGCATAGTCATCCCCTTTGGGAAAAACAAAGTGCCCACAAATGACCACATAGGTGGTAATCCATTAAGTACAGAAGAAGTAATTAGGGACTTGGGGATCCAAGTAGATAGCAATCTTTCCTTTGACAATTGCGTTGCCAAAGTGGTTAGAAAGACCTTCTATATAGCCCACCTTATCACGAAAGGGTTCACATCTAGATCAAGAGAGGTCATTGTGCCCCTCTACGCATCACTTATCAGGCCCATAATTGAATACAATGCCCCATTTGGGATGTACCTTACCAGACACCTGCAGCAACTGGAAAGACCCCAAAAGTACCTCAACAAGAGGATCAAGGGACTCAAACAGATGTCCTATGCAGTTCGGCTGAAGAAACTCCAGCTCTACTCAGTTGCGTATCGCCTACTCAGAGGTGATCTGTGTCTGACATATAAAGCCATGTCCAACCCAGAATTAATGGACATGCTTCATCTCAGGAAATCCAAATCCCTTAGAGCTACACACTCCAGGGACTTGAACCTCAGCACAGAAATAAATAGAACATGCTGGAGGGACAGATTCACATCCCAGAGGCTCCCCTCACTCTGGAACAAAATCCCAATCCATGTTAGGCAGAGCCCCTCACTGACCCTCTTCAAGAGAAATCTTGACGAGTGGATGGGAGATCATAAGTTTACCTCTGGGATCTCTTCTGTGTCCCTTCTTGACAGAGGTACAGTAAACTAACCTTAAAAGGGCTACCTTCTGTGACCTACTATACAGAGGCACAGTCAACTAATCTAAAAGGGTGACGAAAGCCAAACACACTCTGGCTAAGCTTATAAATGCCCTAGGGCAGATAGCCTAGTATCAACCTATGAACCTATGAACCTATGAACTCAGAGTCACCACCAGTACTAAAGGTAACAAAAAGGTCTTTTTCACTTATTCAAGAAACTCAGAAGTAATATTCAGATCATTTGAGGATGCTAGAGGTGATAGAGGTGAAGTACCTGAGAAGGGTAGTAGGATGTACACTTTGGGAGAGACAAAGAAATGGTAACGTAAGAGCAGAAGCTGAAGTAGCTCCAAATGAAGAGAAGGTCAAAGAGAACAGATCACGGTGGTTTGAGCATATGTAGGAAACAAAAGATTTGGTGAACGTGACTTGGGAGAGACAGGAAGAAAGTAAGAGTAAACTAGGATATCTTGTTAAGAGATGGATGGATTGCATTAGAGAAGATCTGTGACAGCACGACTGTTAACGAAGATAGGAGATGGCAGTGAATCAAGAGAAGTGGTGAAAGCTGACACAACACCCCAACCCGATGTAGAAAATGGTAACAAGGGATTGATTATGATGATGATGATGATGATGACAAAAATGATTGATTGCTTAGCTACATATTTAATAAGCTGTTAAATTTAAAACAACAGATGATAGTCAGAAGCCTGAGTGTGATGGGTACAGTGAATGTTAGTGAGCAGAGACTGTTTGCACAGGGAGAATAGAGTTAATGTTTTTGAGTACATCTGCCTTGCATTTAATTAAGGTACAGTTCATTTTCTATTACTATAAAACAGTTTTCTTATGATTATGGGATTGTCACTTCTCCTTTTTCTTCTTCTGTACATATTCACCAGAACTGTACACTCTGTGCTCAGGATAGTCAGCTTTAGGTCATGGAAGTAAGCACATTCATCTCTCATGACAGATGCCCTCTGCAAATAGACTTAAATGTTACAGTGCAGCAGTGGGTCACCAGTAATCTGAAATGCAGTAATACTACAACAGTAGGGAAAATCTGCCTGTATGATGTATCTCTGTCGTGCCTGCATGGTCCCACATTTTATTTAACAGTTGATAGTTACCCTTAACGTCTGACCTACAGGAGATCTCCTACTCCCCATTCTCCAATACATCTGGAATTAGTCATTGTTAATGGTAATTTCTAACATTTTACTCCTCAATTTGACTGAAGTTCCTGAATGATTAATTTTGAGCTGTCCTAGGATGGTTCTCAGACAATTGTATTTTCTTCAAGTATTCTACAGCACCCCAGGATTAAAATTCATTTCCCTTCATTTGCTTGCAGAAGATTTTAGTACTCTTGATTTGCCTTGAAATTTTCATTTTATTATTTGTTTGGAAATCTACTGACTAAATGAAAACAAAGAAAAATGGGAATTCAGAAACACTGCCTGCTATCAATAGTAATGGTAGCTGGTTCCTGGGAAGACTCTCATTATGATGTGGTTATGGATTACATTTGGAAAAAATAACGTCTTGATAAAAATAAAATTATACTGCTTTCTAATAAAGATGGCTGTATTTTCACTAGCATTGTCAGAGAGCGATTGAACAATTAAATAGAGATTAATCAAGCCCAGATAAGGTACTGTTACTTTTCAGTTTGTTCTTTTAATAATAATAATAATAATAATAATAATAATAATAATAATAATAATAATGATAAGAATAACAATAAACTACTGCATTGTAAGAAAAGAAAGACATAACTGATAGCAAAGATGCAGCAAGTATCATGATTTAATAATAAAAACACTGTATTATAACAGAAGTGAAAAATGTAGAGCCCAGCAAACATTTTGTATAATAAAGTTCTACTGTACAATAAGAGAAAAAAAGCTTTTTTAAGTGCTATTTGCTGCAGTTCTGATTCAGGGTTTCAGTTACAGTTCATTCTTACTTAGTAAAGCTTTCTAAATGGGTGTTTTTTTTAGTGTACCTTAATGGATAACAAAACTTCATCCTGTGAAACTGTGAATGCTTTATTACCACAGTCTAACAAAGAACAATCTCAAACGCATTCTGCAATGTTTATCAGCAGTGGCAAATCTTCTTGGAAAAGTGTCTTATTTGCATGACAACAAATCAAATGAACCAATGTGTTGTACCTGTATATGTAAAACCCAACATGAAAAGGTGTTAACTGCATGTGTACTCAGTACACTTTTTTTACAATTTCCTGTATTTTAACTGCAACAGTGCCTTCTTAGTGATTAATGCATACCTTGCCTATTTATTATTTCATTGAAAGTAGAGAAGATGCATTAAAATCAAATCAACCTTTGCTAGTGATTTAAGGCATTTTATGTAAAAGTTCCCATTTTTTATGAAGTATCAAGGGATCTTTGTTCTGAATGATGTACTTACTTAGAAGTCAGTTATTAAAAATCATTATTACGAATATGTCCCTCAAATTTCTTTCTGTGTCATCTACAAAAAGATAAACATAATGACCCTTCTGACCTACCTATGCCTCTAATCCTTAATCTTAAAACTTTCCTTATTTATCTTTATTTACCAAAATCCCTGAATTACAGCAAGCATAGAAAATACTTCTGGCATGACAGGCACTACATGTTCAGCAGTATTAATTGGATAAACCTCACTTTGTATAGCTTTATTCAAATCCCATGAAATTTTGTCTGGCTTCACCATGGAAACAAAAATGTTGGTGCTTTCTGTCACATAATCTGTTTCTGAAGAATTTCATTTTCCCCATGCCATTTAACTGCTTTTGAGCTCTAGCGCTCAACACTACCAAAGCATTCCTTAGATTGTACACTACAGGCTATGCTGTAGGATCTGTTTGATGATGGTGATATACTCCTGGTAAACAGACTAAGCCAGTAAATAAATCCTGGAACCCTGCAAGTAAATTATTATATTGAACATCCTGTGGTTCAGAAGTTTATTCTGCAGTCATAATATGATTTTTTCAGCAAAACAAGTTTCTGACAATTTAAAAGACCCAGTATAGGTAGTACATTCACAATAGTAACAATGTGGAATAGATTAGTGTATTTTTCTTACTTTTTTACATAAGTACGTTTGCCCTTCAGTTTTTCATGATGCCCAGAATAAGTAATTTACACAAAGACTGCTTCAGGCTGCAGTCTCACTGACCAAGTGCAATGAATGGACAGACATAACATTGCGGTATGTTTCAGTATCTTTTCAAAACTTCATATTTCAATTATTGATCTGAGTTCTGACTTCCAGACTTCCAACCCAGTTTTGGTCATTTTTCAGTACTTTTATCCTACATATAGTTAATGGTGTTCATGTTCTCAATATGCTTTGTACCCACCAGTGACTAATATTTATAACATTTTTCTCATATATATATAATCTTTTTAATTGCACATTTGTTTATTTCTTTGTACTGATTTTAACAAAATGATTTCTTTAGCCACAGCTTCTACAGACTTGATTAATAACATGATATCCTTTTGTCATGCTCATAGCCACACCTGTGTGAAGCTTTGATTGAGAACTGTTTATCACCAGAAATGTCATGACTCATTTTTACACATTTGTAGTCATCTTCAGTGTTTCTGATTCATACACTACTCTACATAAATCCAACTCTTCAGTGAGCCTCTTTTCATTGTGAAAGGTAAGTGCACACACTCTCCATATATAATAATGTCAAATCTGACTCAATTATTTCTGGTGCTACAAACAAATATACACATACGAATGCACAAATGCAGGATTTCTTAAATGGGTTCTACAATGTTTGTTAACAAAAGGTAAATCTGCTTGAGTCCCTTAAGATATGCATATCTCAAGTCACAGCTGGGTAAGGTGCATATTGTAGTCTGCCTTTGAAAATAATAATGTATCCTCATTTTGTTGCAGGATTCTTCTTGATTATTATGGCAGTGGAGGCAGCAAGAATCCCGCAGAGTGATGTTCAGCCATCACAGATAATTCTAGATGGGTATTTCTGCTGCAGAATCTGTACATAGTTGTCAGAAGAGAACGTCGTTGTTTATAACTGGATTTTTAAGTTTAGTTCCTGCATTTCTGGTAGAATCAGCAACAAATATGATAATAATAACAATAATAATAATTATCTTAAATTCATTAGGAATGTATGTATATATAAACAGACATATTGTGACAAAAAAGTCCATTAATTAGTCTGCATTTATGAGCGTGTGTGTGTGTATTTTGTGTGTGTGTGTGTTTGTGTGTGTGTGTGTGTGTGTGTGTACACACACACACACACACACACACACACACACACAGTATTGGTGAAGAACTAATGCTACCAGCTGTTGGTGAGGTCATACACACTGTACTACACAAGCCAGCATCTGATATCATGAAGAAAATTCCTTTGAACAATAACACAGTCCAAAGAAGAATTGATGAAATGGCCTAGGATGTTGAAGACTCATTATGTGATTATTTAAAAACAACCCAGTTCTCTTTGCAAATTGATGAGTCTACTTTACCAGGAAATAAAGCCTTACTTTTAGCATATGTACAATCCCTATTATTTGGTAAAAAATTACTAACTGACTCTAAAGGAGAAATGATATCTCATGCATCGGAAAAGGTTTTTAAAGAAAATGAAATCCCTCTGTATAATATCTTGTCAGTTGCTGCTGATGGTGCTCCAGTGATGGTAGGGCACCATCACGGTTTTATTGTATATTTAAAAAAGGCAGTGCCACATGTATTCGCTGTACATTGTGTGATTCATCATCAATATTTAGTTGCCAAAAGCCAAAGTGATCATCTATGTAGGTCATTACAGTATGTAATTACAACAGGCAACAAAATCAGATGTCATTCAATGAATGACAGATTGTTTGGACAACTTTATATTGAAAACGATGAAGAATTCAATTGTTTGCCACTCCATACCAAAATTCGTAGGCTATCAAAGGGTAGCTGTTTGAACTGATTTTATAAGCTCTTTGACTCAGTGCTATAGTTTCTGAAAAACAGAGATGATTCTTCACAAGCCAACCTGATTAATTTCAAAGGTGACATAGCTTATTTAACCGATTTGTTTAAGAAATTTAATGAAGTAAATCTACAGCTCCAAGGAGATGAGCTGAATTTCATACAAACAAAAGCTGCTATTTCTGCATTTGTGTCAAAACTTCTCTTGTACAAATGAAACTTAGGATGGGGGGGGGGGGTTCAGCCAGTTTCCAAATCTTTTAACAGTGAAAAAACATGACTAAGACATGCTCAACTATTGCCAGCAGTTGGAGGCTCTCCTTTGTGATTTCAACCAACGATTTGAAGATATTCTTAAAATGAACATACCTGATTGGGTTTTGGATCCATTTTCAAGTACAAACACAAAAGAATATTTACAATTACAAGAAGAACTGATAGAAGTAACAACAAATGAGGAACTGAAATTCAAATTCAAAATCAGATACCAACAGTTCGGTTGCAAAAGCAGATGCCCATACTTTATTTTGGATTGTTGGCTGTAGTAAAGACGTTTTTATTCACATGTCCATCATCATATTTAGTGGAATGTGGGTTTAGTGCAGTCACAAATCTTTTAACTAAAAAAATAAACTGACTGCATATAGTGGACCATGGTGATTTAAGAATGCTGCTAACAAATGTAGAGCTGAATATCAATAAATTGGTAGCAGCACATCAACCTCATCCTTCTCATTATGTTTGTTTTTAATATTACTGATCATTATTTACTATGTTTAATAGTTTTATTACATTTTCAGTTCAAAGTTGTTCTGTTTCTTTTGTTTATTTTAATACATACTTTCAAAATTTCACTTCCAATGTATCATTTCTAAGCATCAAAAATGTCTACTAAATGCAAAATAAAACACAAATTTGCTCTGTATCTGTCTGATCCAATTTCCATACTATTTTCTATTATATGTACCTATCACGTAGAACTACTCATGGCATAGAAAGTAGATTTCCAGGGGTGCACCAAATAACATTTTTTTTGAAAAGGGGATGTAAACCAAATAAGTTTGGGAACCACTGAGATATGCTGTTTATCCCCAGGTAACAATTCCAAGATCAAATGTTTCCAGGAGTTGTTGATTTTAGTTGTCAAATTAACATCAAGTACTATACTTTTCTAACAAGTGCTGTGTTTATTTGTTGAGGAGTCTAGATAAAGGGGAGGAGGGTTATGAATGTCTCTTCACCTTTCTTTGGGGTGACTGCTTTTACAGTTCTTGAATACAAACATACATACAAAATGTATAAGTCTGTGGGGTGCCACTTTTCTAAGAAGCTCTGTAGCAGTGGCTACTGGAACAGACAGAAACACATTATGAATGTTAAATACATGGTCCTCACCAGACGTGATCATTAGCCATAGCTGCGAATATAGCTGCAGGAGTTATAATCGCCAAGTGTTGCACCAGAGTAATAGGACATGGTTATGTGCTATTTATAGCAGTGCCACAGCCTACTGCACTCATGAAGGAGGTTGCAATGGCTGCAGCTGTAAATGTCACTGCAATTACAGAAGCCAAGAACAGGTGAGGCCTGTTAGGCCTCTCCATATCAGAGCTGGATATTGGCACACTATTAAAGGCAACACCTCCAGCAGTAAACATTACAACAAATAATTACTGAAGCTGGATCATGCACGTGCAGTTCCCACAATGCTTAGCTGCATGCATCTGCATGCATATTAAAGCAGAGACACTTAACAATAAGCATCCAAGCCTGTCTAAATGAATAAAGTCAGCATTGAGTAACACTATGTGAGATCTCAGCTGACCTCTCTCCTTGGTTAGACATGGTACTAAACCCAGAAATTGACAATACAAAATAATGCAACTTAGGACTGAGTCAGATAAGACTGTAACAGTTCTAAATCAGTATTGAATGGTGTATCATTTCTCAGGTATTTTAAAGATCAGAGAATGAGAATATGGATTCAAAAGACTGGCCTCCTCATCTGTGGACATCCTATGCCCCAAAACAGCTCATGCAAACCAAATAACCATAATGTAATGTCAAGAATATTTTGACATTGCAGTTAGGCATATGCATGTCAGTAACAACAATTAAGAATCACTGCAAATAAATAATTTCTCATTTGTGTATGCCCTGAGACTTCATGTTTTACATTATAAACCTCAGTTAAATAAATATCTCTCTCTCCATACCTCTCAACCTCTTAGAGCAAGAAATCTGGACAAAGTCATAAAAAATAGGGGGCAAAGGCCCAAAAATAGGGACATTTTTTTTAAATATTGCTCTTAAAAACTTAGAAAGTTGATAGAATAACATGTTTTGCAACTAGCATGAATTTTCAATGATTTGGCAATGATTTGCTAGAAAACCACAACTTTATGAAACACAGACCAAAAATATGAGCCAAAAATCTGAACATTCTGCAAAAATCTGTACAGTTGATAGGTATGCCCCGTGCTTCAAAAGAATATGGCACTCTCCCACTTTTATAGATTTCTACACTATCACCTCTTTGAATTACCACAGCACCACTGTAATCAAATTGCTGTTCCCTTCTCCAGTCAGCCTAACACACTATAGATAAAGATGTGAAGAATTACATGGTTAATGGGACTGATTGAATGCTATACAGAGGAACACACACACACACACACACACACACACACACACCCACCCACACACATATATATATATATATATAGAGAGAGAGAGAGAGAGAGTAGGTAGAAGAAAAAGTAAAATATAATTAATAACCAGAATACCAGATGTATGTTTTCCTAAAAAATGTTTTATATGGTATGATCCTGAATGAAAGCCTAATTCTCAGAAGATACACCAGGCCTTCCACCATTATAACTGTGGTAACTGGGCAGGATTGCTGAACAAAAAGTGACAATTTCACCTTGGATGATGAAAGGTTGAAGATGCAATGTAAATTAGATAATAAAAATTATACTTCCTTGGACTTGAGTGGTTGTAATGGAGGGGGGGAGGGAGGGAATGAAGGAGGGAGGGATTATTTCACCCATACTTGGGAGAAGGAGGCAGTCCAGTCTCCTGTAGGAGTGCAGAGTACAGCATGTGGACCAGGATGTGAACTTAGCTGGAATGAGCTGCAACGCGCAATTGCCTTCTAGGAAAATGTGGAAAAGCATTTATTCTGGGTCTGACAAGGGAGAAGTAGAAAGGAATAATAAGTTATTTAGCCCTTGAATATATATGTGTGTGTGTATATATATATATATATATATATATATATATATATATCTGGTAATTAGTCTGGCTAGATATAAGGATTTCCTAATGACACTACATACATGGTGGTCAAAGGATAGCTCATTATCAATGAAAGTGCCCAGGTCCCTAACAACTTTGTCAAATTTCAAAGAGGTGACATCTATGCATTAAATGGATGGGTACCCATAGATGCCAAGGTATCACCTATGTGGTAGATGCATCGGTGTCCTTTTTTGCCAAAGGAAGATTTAGTGAATTTCTTGGCATTTAGATTGTCTTATTAGTCTTAATGTCATTTAGCTTCCTAGGAACATGCTGCCACCACAAACATCATAATTATTAGTGAAACCCAGCACTGAGAGCTTGCTAAACGCAGCATTAAAGACATGTTTTAGTAATGATGCAGATATCTATATTTTTGATGGTGAGGAAGGCCTGTAAGGAGTATATCTTCTTATGTAGGCTTCTAGCATTGATCAGATCAACTTTTATTTAGTCAGTATTTTGTTTGAAAATGTTGGTAGTTTGAGGAGTCTGGCTTATCTAAAAAGGCAGTATGGAGGGGTGGAGAGGGTTTGACTATTATACAAAAAATATGAGGTGAGATTTAAAAAGTCATCCATAGCAAAACAGGCATGACTAGCAATTATCTCAGCCTAGGCTGATATATATTGTACCCTTAGAATGACAACAATAGTTAAGCCAATATTTAAAGTCAGTTATATTATTTGTATTACAGCATCACTCTTGGTGATGCTAGGATGCTGCTCAAAATTAGTTTCATACCAACCTCAGATGCATATTCTGACAGCTCCATTATGTCTCTCCTATATGATCAAGAGAGACGTGTCTCAGTTCATTCAGTCCTACGTGCAGAATAACCAAGTCATAGGTGTGCCTTGGGTGAAGGATTTTGAGGACTTCAGTGACATGGTGGACCAGCAAAGTGAAGGTGAAAACAGGAACATGTCCTGAGGGATCAAAAATTTATTAAGACAGATTAATCTGAATGAATAAATGCAGTAGCTCATTCTGTTAGTCCCTGTTCCATTACCATAACTTCCACTCCGTGTGCAGTAATCTGAAAGAAAAGGCAGCAAGAAATCCTCTCATTTGCTGAGTGAGAAAAGGGTCTCTAGAGATTTCAGTACTGCAGATTGATAGAAAATATCTGTCCATGGAGCTACGGTGCATTGTATTATTAACCCTAGAGCAGTCCAAGGTACAACAAGTACCTGGGTTCAGGTTCACCTGAGACACTTATTTCTTTCTCCTTTTTATTAAATGATTCTATTACCTTTTTAAAAGTATAATGGTCAGAGTAACTTTTTTAAAATCCTAAATATTAGAGTAATTATGGTGTTTCTGATACACATAACAGAAAACAGCTGCCATCCTGCTCATCTGCATTTGCACATGAGCCATGCATCTTAGTTATATCCCAGCACACCTGAGAGAGTGGCAAAATCCCTCTATAAACAAAAACAATCATTCCTTCATGTCATGTTCTGATCAGAATGTGGAAAGAGAAATACACACCCACTGGTCTTCTGAAATATACTAATTAGAAACAATACTGGAAGAAGGTTGCCTGCGCAACTACTTCTGTCTACCCCATCCTATATGATTTTCCCCATCTACTCTGCTCTTTTGTATTAGCAGCCGCCAGGCACTTCTAGGCAACAGGCATTCATTCTTTGAAGTGTTAAATAGGACCTTGTGGAGACTGGAGACTATTAATTGTTGATCATCCTGTGTTGTGTTATTATTTTGTTGTTAAAGTTCAGCAATAAGAACAACCACTCTTTTAATAAAATGTAAACACTGTACAGCCCAGTTATTGAGTTCTGTACTTATTTATCGATGACGTAGATTATGTGCTATTCAAATCATCTGTCAAACTGTTACATTATGGCATGTTTCATTAATAACAAATAAATGATATTCTCTTCTAAGGTAAGACTTAAGGTATGTAGTTCCCCTGATCAAGTTCTTCATACTTCTATAGGTGATTGTGTACTGAAGGTACTATAGAATGTAAAGTTGTTAATTGGAATGATGAAATAATAGCTGTTACACTCTATAACAATTTCTAAGTCATGGTGGCAATTCTCGGCTGGAGCGCCTTCTGTGTGGAGTCTGCATGTCCTCCCCGTGGTTGAGTGGCATTTGAAAGACATGCGTGAATGGGCGTGCCTTCATTGAAGGTTGGCCGTCGGGCTGGCACCTCGGCACCATAAAAATCGACTGCCAATCATTAGTGGACCAGAGTTCCGCTGTGGCGACTCCTAACCAGGAAAAGCCTGGTACAGGTTTTAAATTTGCAATTTTGGAAGTGGTTAAACCAAATCCTAGAGGGGGCAATATAAAGGTAGTAGTGGGAGAAAAAGAAGTGAAATGGCAGATACGACTCAATGCTGCTACACTACCTGGACTTAATGAATTGATACCTACCAAACCCCTTATAAGGACATAATACACAAACAAATAACTCATTATAAAATATATTGGAACTAAACATATAATATATTCAATTTGACATCAGAAAATGAAGTTTATATATATTTGGCAAAACATAATTTTGAGGTATATTATAGTATATTTTAGTAGTGTATATACTGTGTGAGTACAAATAGATGAAAAATGTATATCTGTTTAAGATAAGGATGTAAATAATTGAATAATTGAGGTTAAAGGCAGGCTTTTAAACTATTTAAGGGCAAGTGTTTTTAGACATAATGTTCTGATGAAGTCATTTTATACTGATGAAAGTGCTCAACTTTTATTGCTGTTTTATATTACTTGAATAAACGCTTGATACGTGGTTGGATCCAGTCTCCTGGAATTATTTGGCTTGGCTTGCCGATACAGATCTCAATTTGTTGGATTCCAGGTTCTTAAATTGTATAGTATAATGCCTGTTTACTGCCCTTCCGCAGATGTCTGGCATCCGCGGCAGTTCTGATGTACTGCGCGCCTGCGCAGTACATCAGAGCTGTGGGCAAAAGCAACGGAGAAAGCAAGATCTCCGTTGCTTTTTTTTTACTGTTTTCGCTATGTTAAATGGGTTTAACATAGCGAGACAGTTTTAAAATAAGCAACGGAGATGTCCGTTGCTTATTTTAAAACTGTCTCGCTATGTTAAACCCATTTAACATAGCAAAACAGTAAAAAAAGCAACGGAGATCTTGCTTTCTCCATTGCTTTTTTTTTAAAACCTGTCTCGCTATGTTAAATGGGTTTAGCATAGCGAGACAGCTTTAAAATAAGCAACAGAGATCTCCGTTGCTTATTTTAAAGCTGTCTCGCTATGTTAAACCCATTTAACATAGCGAGACAGTGTTTTAAAAGTAGAGTTATACTAATGGAAAAATGTCCGGGCGACCGGACCTTTTTCCATTAGTATAACTCGATTTACAATGTGCACGCTGGCCAATCAGCGTGCACATTTTGGGGGGGGGTCATGGTATAATAGCACTTTTAATATACTAGATAAACTACTAGTGAATTTTCTTTTTATTAGAGCTATAAAAATGTATGCGTAAGATGTTTCCACTGAAAATTGTTCATTGAAACCTCTTGTATCTAATGTATTTCTGCATACAACACACATTAAAACTGAAATATTGTAATAAAAAATAATGAACATTTTAACTTGTGCCATATTTCAGTGCAATGTGTCCTGTTCTAGATTCTACATCCCAGGAAAGATGCAGACTAAGTGTATGTAGTCCTCAACATATGTACCAAAACTTGCCGAGTGAAAGCTGAGAAAGGCTACTTAAATTGTTTTGTTTCTTTCACTACTTCTTTTATTAATACAGGCATGTTACAGTGACTGTAATTTTTCTTCCTCTACTTTCATTTTGCAGAAGGAATAATCATCAGAGATTTTCAATAGCATTTCCAAAATCTGTCAATTTGTTACCCGTACTACTGCCTCTGAAAGACAGTTCTAGGAATCTTCAACTCTTTGGGTGAATATGTGGGTTTTTTTTTACATCTGCCTTGAATTTACCCACCAATGCCTCATAGTGTGCCATTTATACTTGGGCTTTTTTCTTTAAATGTCATAAACATACACTAACTAGGAATCGGTCAGACCAAAAAAATTATTTATCAGTAAAGGGTTTGGTTTTATCTAATTCATTTTCTAACCAGTTAAGATAATTAAGCACACATACCTCTCTTCTGGAATAATCCAGGAGAACCGTCTGTTTAAATGAACAACTGGCAGTAACATTGTTTCAGAAGTGAAGGGAATCAAATCTAAGTCTGTCGGGTGGGGCTCATTATTATTACCTCGTAGACGTAGTCCTCTGGAAAAGGCACATGGTTCTTCTTAAGAATTCAGAAACAGGAAAATGTAATACTAAGGGTCAAAAATCTTAAAGCTGCTTCCTTCCACTGACTTAAAAAATACAAATATGTTAGTAGAAAATATGCAAAACAAAGAAATAATGCACGTACATTCCTCTTTTTACTAGCTGGCTAACCTATCATCTAACACACAATGCATTCCTATATACAGGTCTGCCAATAGAATGTGTAATGATACCAGGTCATGTGATGGATACTGGGCTCTGTTAACCCCCCCAACCCCCCCCACACACACACACACACACCTATCTATACCTATATCTGTATCTGTCTATCTATCTATCTGTCTGTCTATCTATCTATCTGTCTATCTATCTTTCTATCTATAGTTCAAGTTATGACAACATGGCAGAAATGTGTTGTACTGCATGATTTGAATGCATGCAGATCCTGCTAAACTTCCCACTACTTCACATTCAAAAACCTCCCAATCGACCTTTACTGAGTATATTTTATGTTATATACATGGGAAAAAACTTTTATTGCTGCATAACCACTAACACTGCATTTTTCCTTTGTTTGGGTTATAAATCAAGGGCGTTAAAGTAGCTGGCACTGATGGATTGTTAGTCCTACCACTACCAACCAAATATTATACTGGATATGTAAGGGGCAGGAGCTATGGTCCATGAATTTGCTCTACTGTATCAAGTAGGTCTGATGGTTACTAGCAGTATGGTCTTTTGAGTCACACCACTGGTACACACCAATAGTTTAAAGTGAAAAAAAAGTGCAGACAAATCTGATACAATAACTAATTCAACAAATGCAACCTGGCCCCAAGATAATACAGGGAATATGTACTGCTGTCCTTGGTATTGGCTTCCAATATCCATACCTTGACTAGGACTAAACACTGACCACTTAAAGAGAAGAGTATTTGGTCTAGCACCCCTGTCCCCTTTCTCAGCACTCTGTGAACCACAGTGTCTACCCATGCCCAATACCAATAGTAAGTGCCTCTTAAACCTATTACTATTTAGACACACACACACAGATACACACACACGCGCGCACACACACACACACACACGCACACACACACACACACACACACACACACACACACACACACACACACACACACACACACAGATACACACACGCGCACACACACACACACACACACACACACACACACACACACACACACACACACACACACACACACACACACACACAATCCCTAGGAATAATGGAAAAACTGGTGGAACTCTTCACTTTCCTACAGCATTTGTCCTGCCATGGTGGTACTGCTATTACCCTAGATTATTAAGCTAAAAACACCAGCTACATTAACGCCCTTGATTTATAACCAAATAAATGATAATAAACACAAAACGGTAATGTGCTAAGCAATCTGGTCAGTTACTGGCAGACAAAAGTAGCTTGATCACCTACAGTGCTATTATCCTCTCCTCACATAATAAATGATACATAAATATCAGCCACAACATTTTAACAGTATAAAATTTACTTAGACAATAAAGAAGTTAAGACAGCGATGATACAAACCAAATATGCAGGGATAAATACAGCTGCATAATGAAGATAAAAAGGTAATTAGTAGCATAGACAGACTATTTAAAGAAAACCTCAACTATCTGTAACTGATGGAACACAACGTACTAAGTACAAAAGGCAGATAGCAAACAAATAGCAAACTTACATAGATGTAGTCTCCTCAATGTCTTCCAGCAAGACTGGTTAACTTTACACTGGTTTCAGCTCCAAATATATATATTTTAGCTTCTCAATTTTATCCCACAGAAACCAGATTAGAACCAGTGGTAGCCAAACAGATATTTCACCCAGCTCTGGTCAGCTATTCCTTTAAAAGGTCTTTTCATTGCATTTTAATTACCTTTGGCTTCCTGATACAGTTTTTTCACTTTTCTGCAATTGTAGGCAAGCAAGCAACAAATCATTTTCTGCGAAACTGCATCTACTGACACAGATACTGCAGAACACAATTACAGCTAGCCAACTTATTTTTCTTCTGTTTATTATTCAAAAGACCTAGTACAAAACAAATTAAATTATTTTGTCACTGTTAGGACAGCTTATTAATGTCATTTGTGTATCTTTTTCTGATATATATATATTACAAAGCTTAAATATAACTAATAAAACTGTTATAGCCTGAATTAAGAAATAACAATGTACAGAAATCACATTTTAATTAAATTTGTTCTAACATGACATCACAACGCGTCCCCCCCATAAGAGCCTCAACCAAGACGCATCCTTCACAAAAACAGAGTTCGAGATAAGAGTGTACTTCTTTGGTGTATTACCCCATTCCTTTTCAAAATAAGGTATCTGTGTTACTCCTAGCAGTACCACATCTATATTGGATAGTCCTGTTATAGGACTGCAAGGTTAAAATCCATCTTAGAAGCTATGCATTCTGCCCACTTGCCCTATGTAGCCACTTTTAAATAGTTGAGGTCTGTAACAATGGTGATGTTTCTGCCACAGAGGCAGGGTTGTAACCTTTGCAGAGCTCAGACTGTGCCCAGACACTCTTGTCTAGGGCTATACAGTATTCCTTCCTGTGCTAAAGTCTGCAAGTCTGGTACACAATATGGTGCTCTTCTCCCTTTGAGGAAACCTGCATAAGTTCAGCCTCCACTCCATACTTGGAAGAGACAACCTGCACAATGAATTCTTGACTGTAGTCAGGATTGACTGGTATAGGGAGTCCATTCAAAGCTTGTTTGAGTAGTTGAAATGCCTGCTCACAAGCTGGAGTCCAGACAAACTTAACTGGTTTATTCTTTTTGGTAAGCTTTTTAGGGGGCATGGCTATTGTACTATTATGGGGATAAACTTTATATAGCATCCCACTGTCCCTAAGCATGCCCTTATCTGTTTCTTGCTAGTAGCTGTAGACCATGCCCAAATAACTTTGACCTTGGCAGTCTCTAGCATAATCGTACCACTGTCCACTTCTGTGACCATGAAAAAATATGTATGCTATGCCCACCTGATACTTGCTGGCCTTGATAATCATTCCTGCCTTTTGCATCCTACCCAGCAGCTTTCTGATATGCTGACCATGTTCTGATTGCAGTTAACAATATCATACAGGTAAGGTGGGTCATAATCTCCTGCTCCTGCTAGGATGTGACCTACCAGCCTCTAGAAAGCTGCTGGGATACTGTTCATTCTAAAGGCTATCATAAGCTAGTATAACCTAAATGGAGTCACATATGCTGACCTTTTCCTGGCGGCAAGTGTCAAGGTTACCTGCCAGTAACCCTTGGACAAGTCAGTAGTGGTTAGATACGTAGCCCAACCTCCCCCAGATGTTCTAAGGTTTCATCTGTCCTAGATATGAGATAACAATCTTACTCCATGTGACTGCTCAGTGTTCTGTAGTCCACACAGAATCTGGTGCTACCATCTTTGTTTAGTAGCAGTACCACTGGTGAGGCCCAGGAATAACTGGACTCCTGGATTTCCCCCAGTTCTAATATGTTTTTCAGTTCCTCTGTCATGGTTTGCCTAACTGAATTTGATGGCTCACTGGTCTCCTTTGTTACAAGTAATCAATCCTTTCTGGTGAAACACAAAATAGAGCTGAACAAGGTTTCCAACATATTTTTCTTCTACATATTACATGAAAGAACAACTACAAATAGAAATACAATTCTCCTGCGGCTGTTAGAATATTTTATAAATGCAGTTTCACAGTGAAACTTTCCCTTGCATGTTTTCAAAAGGTTAAATATAACTTACAACTGTGTTGGATTCATACATAAGAAAGAATAAAATGCAGACATCACATTTTTCAAAGTCTTCTCTGTCTTGTATGACTTCCCTAAATAACATAAATTAGTATTTTAGCAGAGAAAAACACCAAGTATCAGCCTCCTAAATGAAGCGTACTCTGCCTCTTCTCATGTACAAAATGTATAAACTGAATACTTTGTTTGAACTAGAAACAAGAGTTATATATTTATCTTGTGCGTTACATAATTACTTTTTCACTACTTAATTAAATTATTTTACTAAAATTATAAAAAAAAAATCTAATGTGTACTTATCGTGTATCCATACTGTTGTCAGTTATAGCTGAGCAACAGTGGATATCCACTAATTCCAGTTGTCTTCAGGGGAGACCCACAAGTCTTGGGCTGGTTAAGTGAACTGCTCAGTGTTATTAAATATACAAGGAAGCTGTGGGAATCCAACAGTTCTGCATGGCACAGTACACACTGAAACTGAAACCGTTTACATCAAAGTACTAACATACTGACAACAGGTATATCAAAATGCGTAACTCTTTGGTTACATGAGCTGTTTCTACAGCTGTTCTGTCTGCAGTTTCTTTCTGGTCTAGTCCAGTGATACAAATATAATGTTTTTAATAATCAAAAAGGCATATATAGAGTTTTTGAATACTAGGAAATGAAAATTTTAACCAGATCATGGGCCTGCTTGGGGAAGGAAAGTGCTCAAATATATGGACACAAATAGCTGTGAAGAAATTATATTCCGGATAGCAATGTGCGATCCTTAGCATTACTTGGTGACAAACATAGTCATTCCATTCTTACAGAAGCATTAACAATCTGATATTCAAATTATTGTACTATGGTTTTCTAAAGTGAAGAATAACTGAAATGCAGTATAATTTTGATATTTCAACTAACCAGGATCCTAATCTAAGTTAATTTGTAAATGGTTTCTCACATTTTTAAAAATATTTGTTTGGAAACATTTATTAAAAAATGGGAAAGGCAGAAGTGATTAATTTTATGAAGAGCAATCTATTTACCACCATTTACAACAGTGCTACCAGTTCACACATTCTGGCAGCTGGTTTATATGGAAGGGCAGAGCAGGTTTTGCAAGACTTACCTTTCATTTATTTATTCATTCAGTTCTAACCTGTTAGGTACCTGGATCTTTAGATTCTTTTCAGCCATGATAGAGGCCGCAGGCTAAAATTAGAGCTGCATTTCTCAGTTGGCTGAGAAACGGTGATTCATTGTACTGACTAGTCAATATAGCTAACATTCTTGGCTGTTTGTGTCGACTGAGAAGCATTTCACAGTTTCTCTGCTACATCCGGAATATTCCCAAGTACTGTGTATAACTGTGTACATGCACCTAGCATCAAAGTCTTCAGAAAATGAAACAGCTGCTTTCTAGTTGGGGGAATGGTTTTGTTTATGTAATGTGAATGTTATTACCAGTATAAACAACATTCTTCCAATCACCTCTACAAAACTAATCTTTGAAAAATTTGTTTAGAACATGCAGTTTAAAGTTACTCACTACTGTCAGGCATCTCATCATCATGAAATGCATTTTATTAATGTCCCTGTATTCTGATCAATATATATGTGTGTGTGTATATGTATGTGTGTGTGTGTGTGTGTGTGTGTGTATATATATATATATATATATATATATATATATATATATATGTGTGTGTGTGTGTATGTATATATATATATATATATATATATATATATACTTACAAGAAGATGCTACAAGGCTAGAAGGGGATGAGAGATCTGAACCTGTATGCCTTGAAGAAGGAGAACATGAAAACTAGACTAAACATTCTTTAAAAAACAAATTGTCCATCTGTAACTTTTTGTACTGGTTATACCACTGCTAACAATAATGTTGGTGTGTTTAATACACCTTCATTGACAGAATGGTTAAGAAATGACTGTGCACTACTAAATAGTGTTAAAACTACTAGTACGAATTTGCATGACCAGCTTAATGCATTGGATCATTACCTTTTAAAAATAAAAAAGTTACGGATGGGCAATTTGTTTTTTAAAGAATGTTTAAAACAAAGAACAGTGCCAAAAGTTCTTAGGATGTGGCGTTACCCTAGAGGTTTAATTACTGGCTCTGACTTTCATAAAGATTTGCTGGGGCTTTTTGATAGATTTGGATTTGAGTACATGCAAATGGTTATTGAACATAATAATAAAACAATTGATTCTCTGAATATTGAAGTGACATCATTAGATAAATTGATTGTACAAAACCCTGCCTTTTCGAATAACAAATCTGAGTATTGTCGCATTTTTCGGAGTATTGACGAACAAATACTTACAATTAAAAATAGAAAAATTTAAAAATTGGCCAGGGATGAGAAAGAATATGCAGATAATTCAGCTTATCCCCAACCCCCCCCCCTTCACAAATCTGGCAACAAAACAAAAGAGTTGATGAACAACATGGGAATGATGTTAGGATTGTTAATGAGGTGTCAGAGCTAGACACCTTTGAGGACGATTTTTAGACAAAGAGCAATATCCACCATTGATGAGCTCGGAGCGATTAATGAACCAGCAGAGACCCCAACAACAACAGAGGGGCCAGTACAACAATTTACGAGGGGGAAAGGGGGGAATGATGATGAACAACAACAGGGGCAGGAACAAGAATGCTCGGAGGGAGAGATAGATATAGTTTCATCTGAGGCTATCAGCCTGGAGAATAACAATGTCTGTTTCTTGCCCCCATTAACAATGAACTTTAACTCTGAAAAAGATTTTAAGGTATATAACTATGCTGATTTATGTCTTAACGAGACTATGTGTGATATTTTTGCAAAAGGTTTTACATTTGTACCGGATAAATCTATGAATCTGGTTCATACTCTGATGGATTTAAAGCAATATGTCAGAAAGTTAAACCTGAATGTTATGTTTAAGAATGTTGAATTGCTTAAGGACCCATTCAGAATCTCAAGCACATTTAATCCGCCCATTCACCCTACTTTGTCCTTATTTGAATGAGTTTGTGAGCTTGATATACAAAATCTTAATAAGGTTAATAACAATAAATCTGCTTTCAATAAAGTATATAGTAACCTGAACGAAGATAAAGAATTTGAACTTGCTTTCTTAATTGAAAATAATGGTGTCAGGATTATGAAACCAGATAAGGGGGGTAGTGCAGTGATTATGAATTTATTTGATTATAATAATAAAATGTTGGACATTTTGAATTATACTACTTATACTAAGAGCTCCCTTAATGAAATGAATGGAGCTTATAGGAGAATAAAAGGGTTTATTCAGGATATGTTCATTGATGGCTTGATTTCCATCAATGAATTATATTATCTTTTTGTTGAATATCCAATGATTCCAACCATATTTGGAGCCCTGAAAATTCATAAAAATGTCCACCAACCACCTATGAGGCCAATTGTTGATGTTCGGGGTTTCATTACTTATCCTTTGACCAAATATTTAGATAAAGCACTGAGTGAATTTGTATGGAATGAACTCAATATCTGTCTTGACTCATGGGACTTTTTGAAGAAAATTGATGTAATGGAATACAAAAATGACTATTTATTTATTAGTATAGATGTCATCAATTTTATATTGTGTTATCCCCCATGAGATAGGATTACAATGGTTTTGTGAATATCTCCAGAGTAAGAATATAGAACAGGACAAAGTTAATTTATATGAACAAATGATGGACATGGTTTTAAGGAATAATTTCATCTTATTTGAAGATGATTATTATTTGCAAAATGAGGGGGTTGCAATGGGTTCTGCATGTGGCGGGTTATATGCCAATATTGTCATGCTGGAATGGGAGAAACAGTTCCTATTCCCATCCCATTACTTCTCATTTTGTAAAAGTTATGTCCGTTATTTGGACAATATATTTATCTTGTGGGAAGGACCAAAAGTCCTGATTGATACCTTTGTAACGTTTATTAATGGTACCACTACTTTTTTGAAATTTACACATTCTATTGGTAATGATAGTATTTCTTACTTGGACATTTTTTTAATGAAAAGTGAGACACTAAATGGTTTTGTGGCTAGAATATACCGCAAGAGTGCATACTCAAATAGCTTCTTACATTTTAATAGTTGTCATCCATTTCATCAGAAACGGGCAGTAGTCAAGGGGCAATTTGTCCGAGCAGCCCATATGACAACTGAGTGGACTACTTTTTTGGAGGAGTGTAACATTCTTAAACAGATGTTTATTAAGAGAAATTACCCAATTAAATTAATTGACCAACTAATGGATGAAGTTATTAATAAAAGGCAGAGGGGTTACTTTGTACCTATTTTGAAAATTAAAAGTACAGCTAGCGTTGAACCTGTTATGAATGTGATTTTGGATACACACTGTTCAGGTACTGATAATTTCATTGATATGAATACTGCTGAGAAAGATACAACTTACCAGAATAGTTTTTTTAACTACTTTTAATAGGGATGCATATAATATTAGGGATATTTCAAAAAGAATTGGGAATTTATACCTAAAGACATGGTAAACATTCTTGGAGAGGTCCCGAGTTGTATATATAGGAAAGGTCATTGTTTGAAAAATATATTTGAACATCATAGATTTAATCGTAATAAGGGATACATGCACAAACGTGGGAGGTGTAAATTTTGTAGTAGTATTTTCGAAGCCCAAGTAGTAGAAGTCAATGGTATGAACATTTGGATTAATGGGAAATTCTCTTGCAATACAGAGAGAGTAGTTTACTGTGCCCTTTGTTCTTTTTGCCCATGTTTCTATATTGGCAAAACCGAGCGCAAATTGAAAAATAGAATAGGAGAACATCTAAGGGATATACATTATGGCCATGAACATAATGCATTAGCTAAACATATTAAATTGCATTCTGAACATAATTTTAAATTCTTTGTATTGGATAATTTAATTAATTCCCCTAGAGGAGGGGCTTGGACATATTTATTAGAAAAAATGGAATTAGCTTGGCAGTTACGGCTTAATTCTGCATGTATGCCAGGCTTGAATGACAACATATCTATTAGTAGCCTACTTAAGATAAAAGCACTGGGAAGACACTAACCAAGTATATATATATATGACTTGTTATTTATTAAATATTTGTTATATATTACCTGGTTTGATAGGTATATATTATGTGTCCATTAATATGTATTAATCATTATTACCATTATTAGATATGTATATTTCATCAAGTTTGTTATTCTGTTTATTCTACTGCTTATATGATTGATGAAACTGAAGGCTTTTTAACATGCACATTGTACATTGTTTTATACAGTGAACAAGAATATTCCATGTCTATTTTTAATTTTTAATTCTTATATTCCCGTTAATGTTAGATCCGCGGTGGTGGTGCTGCGGTAGTGTTGTCGCCTCACAGTAAGACGCTATCCGGTTCGATTCTCAGCTAAAGCATCTTCTGCGTGGAGACATGCGTGAATGGGCGTACCTTCGTTGAAGGTTGTGCATCAGGGCTGGTAACTCGGCATGTAAAAATCAACTACCAATCAGTAGCGGACCGGAGTTCCGCTGTGGCGACCCCTAACTGGGAAAAGCCGAAAGACACAACAACATATTCCCTTTAATGTTAGCCTAATAATTTGCTGGTCATGTTTTATATTACCTTATTATATTTTCTATGTTATAATACATATTATAATGTTATAATACATATTAGAATTTTTAGATACACTGTTGCCTTAAATGCAGCATTACGAATTAACAGGAAATGAGGTCATCTGGTGGGAATACTGTTGTGTAGTTAAACGTAGTTTGCATTAAGATATTTTGTCTGATGAAGTCTCTTGGATTGAATAACTGCGAGACGAAAGCGCTAACCTTTTATTGATTTTTATGAATAAATATTGTGTTTTATAAGTTTAGTGTACTTTTTTGCACCTGCCAGTGGATTCCATTTCAAGTTCTGTAAATAGTTGTACAGCTAAATGTTTGATAATAAATTTTAAAAAAAATAGAATAATTTTAAATGATGCACAGAAACGTAGTGCTTATTAAGAAACAAAAAGCAGTTGAACCAGTGCTGCAAAGGAGTTAAGGGTTTGAAAAACAAAAGATTTTATAGATTGTTAATAAAGAGTCTTGGTGAGAATATAAAGTTAGGAGAATGATAAAGGATCTCTAAAAGATATTACTCAGCATAAAAAAGCAGATTCAATGGGCAACATAAGCTTTTATCCGAAAAGAAATGCACTATATCACAGGCTATATACCAGACTGTCTTGAATGTAGCTTGATGAAAGAAGAATAATTATGTTTCAGAACACCACTCACTCTTCAACACAAAACTTATATCACAACAAAATCATTGGATGTGATCTAATACAATCCCTGTTACATTTTAAGTCTTACTTCATCACTCCATAGTATAGTGAAGTTTTTTTCTGGGTTCAGAAGGCTGTTTAGATAGAAGGAACAGGCACATTCTTATACTTTTCCATGCACTTTTCTTACACTGTTTAGATTAAGGAGCCTCATAAAATCCCTACACTGCTAGACTCTGCAGAAAATGATATATACAGCTATTTCATTGCTCTGTATTCCTGGTAGAATTTCTCAGCTGGGCAGAAACACATTGTAAATTATTTTCTGTATCACCCAGAAAAATGTCAGAATCATGCTTGTAAATTCTATACACATCCTGCTGCATGGAAGTAAACTCAAGTTACCTAGACACACACACACACACACACACACACACACACACACACACACACACACACACACACTTGCAGACTCACAGACACGCAGTTACACAAAATGAACAACTGAATTATATTCTTCCCTCTGAATCATTATTACATTTTCTGTCTTCCACTGCTATTTTTGTTTCTGAATTTTATAGCATTCCCACAATGGTCTAAATGTCAGTTTGGAAAGAGCCAAGTACAATTTTCTATACATTACTCAGAGAAACCATGGCCTTTTTAGGCCATACTATGTCCACAACTGTCTAAATTAATGCTTCGAATAAGAGTTGCATAGAATGAAAAATATCTGTTTAATGATTTTAGAGGGAAAGTGATGCAAACATTTGTTAAGTTTTGGGGGGGGTACTTCAATTTTTCAAATAACAGGTGGGCTGGAAGGAAGCAATAATAGTATATGATTACAAAAGTATATTCTCTGGCTACACCCCTGCTCTGTTACAGCCAGCTCTTTCCAAACTGACATTTAGACCATTACGGAAATGCTATAAAATTTGAAACAAAAAACAGTGGAAGGCAGAAAATGTAATAATGCTTCAGAGAGCAGAAGAAAATTGCATGGCTGACCATTCTGTCTGCTTAAAAACAAAAGCATGGATTCCTTCTTTCCTTACCACCCTCATTTTCACCCTGTTCATGACAAGTATGTTAAATATACATCAATACCCACGCATTAGGTAATTTAATGCTTGGTATTACACAGATTAACACTTTTAAAGGCTGGCCAATGGTTCAATTCTTAAACTAGCCAGGGAAATCCCTCCTCATCCAACTCATTTGTCTTACAGTGGGACATTCTGACAGGTGTCCTGTGGGGCCATATGAGGAACTACGATGTTAGAAAGAAATCCCTCAGAGAAAAGGTCATACTCTAGAATGAATGAAGGTTTAAACCAACTCCAGCAGCAAAAACAATGACAAGTAACAGCCCAGCCAGACCAAACAGTATAGGCAGAATATTATCTAAAATTTTATAAAGAAGAAATTGTACTTTGCACTAAGGGTATTTTAGGCCAAAAAGTATGACAAGTTCCCGCAGACAGTGAGATTCCTAGCCGTTCACCTTAAACTAAGAACAGCTCTGTGCAGTCATTCTTAAAGTCAGACAACAAGACACAACTAAAATGATTCAAGTCACCATAGGAAAATTTACAGTAGTTCATAATTATTAAAGCCTTTGCAAATAACAAATGGTCAAACCCAGCATCAGATCAACTTTCTAGATTCTTTCATCAGATGTGAACTTCCATCATAGGCCCAATTAGTACAATAATACCCAGAGCTATTAATAATAAGATACCAACTGACAGAGCACTGGGACCAGATAGACTGTAAAGAGACTGGCATAAACCCTTTCCCAAACATGTCCTTTATCTTCTCTACCTGATTTACAAAATATGAAAAACAAGCTCTATTAAAATCAAAGTCTAGGCAATTCCAAATCTAGCAAAAAAACATACACTGATGTTCGTGTAAAGACCTATTGTTATTTGCTTTCAAGTCACATTTGACATCTTTAATAACTCTGAACAGCCATTGTCAGCCATAGCCTTTTTAGGTAAGTAGGGATGGAAGTAGATTGCCAGGTATCTCACACACATACACACACACACACACACACACACACACACACACACACACACACACACACACACACACACACACACACACACACACACACGACACACTAGACACATTCTTTTGGGATGTGTGAGGAAACCAGAATACCTGAGGAAAACCCATATGATGTAAACACAGTGTGGACAAGTAGTCTTCATAAAAGAAGCTCATTAGACCTTAGACATACGTATAAACATACCGAGTCCATCTTGGCTTTCAGACTTTCTTCCTTGTTTCTGTCTGTCATATCTTGACTGATTAACTACACTTCAACTCAAACTAAAACAAAATTAAGAGCAAGAATCCTCTCAAATAAACAAGTATGGATTATTCCCCAATATACTAAAATCCTTCTAGGAGGGTATATTCATCAAAATCCTGGCCCTATCACAATGAACACAAAGATAATTCTCTCCCACACACTTATCTAACCCAATGACAGCTAATCCCCAACCCTGGAGATCTAATTTTTGCTGCAATAAATGTTAGAAGTCTAAGAAATAAAACTGCTGAACCACATGCCTGGATTACCCAAAATAAGCCTGATGTTCTTGCTATAACTGAAACTTGGCTTAAACCCAGCATAAACGACTCTGAACTTGTATCTCCTGGGTATAATATCATCCACAATCACTGTATAAAGAGGAAAGGTGGTGGTATTGCTTTAATATTTCCCAATACCTACCACATTGCCCCTTACAGCAAACCAACACAAAAATTCAGTTCATCAGAGTTTCTTATTGCTTTCCTCAAAATAAACAATTATAAACAAACATGTATTACTGACCTTTATATCCCTCATGGCGACACTACAGCTATACTGGGAGATGTATCCTTCATTGGATATCCATAACATTTCCACAAGACTCCATTACTAGGTGATGTGAATGTTAATTGGGTTGGACATAAACTCTAACTCCCCCACATCTATCATGAACTTATATGGTTTCATACAACTAATTAAGAGCTCCACACAGTATAACAAGACATCAAATTCTCTATTAGCCTGGATCCTCATATCAGACCCTAGCAAATACTCCATCACAGGTACAATGTCAGACTCTCTCAGTGATCATCTTCCAATCTATATGACTAGACAGCTCACATATCCAGTTAAACAGCATAGCTATAAAACAACAAACAACCTTTTCAAGTTTAACCCAGAAATGTTCATTACTCCACTATCATCTATTAACTACTAGGCTACTTTTCTGAAAAAAAAAAAAAACAAATTGTAAGCCTGTTTCCTACCTTTCCTGTAATTAGTGTTCCAGATACAGATTTGCTGTATCCAGGACTGTTTGTAAGCTTCTGAGCCCCCCCAAGCCTTTCTGTGTTGGAGGGAAGCCTTCTAGCTTATCAGTGGGAGTGGTAAGCATTGGGTAACCTGTCTACCACATAGGGAGTGGTTCTTTCCCAGAATTTGTAGTTATTGGCCGTTTGGGTGGTCTTCCATCTCTCTCAACTTTCTGATTTGAAGGCCTGCATTTGCACTTGTTTCTGTCCTGTAACTCCTGGGCCCATCTCATTTGCTCAATCAAAAAAAAAAATGTATCTGCTTTTACTGTATTTGTGTTTCTTCCTACTCTATTTTGCTTTTGCGTCATCTTAATAGCACTCAATTGTATTTATTACTGCTTGGTGTAACTAATTCTAAGCCTTTTAGTTTAAGCACTTAGGCTTCAAACCAGTTGTTTTACATTAAGAAGGTTTGTGGTCTGCACTGTAGTGGCAGAACAGGTAGCTTACATCCTTCTAAGTTGGGAACTGTTGATTGAGGGCTCCTTGTCTGTTATTCTAAAAGTGTATTTATTCTGGTTTAAGCACTTGGGCTTCAGGCCAGTTATTTTACATTAAGAGAGTTCATGGTCTGCACTCTTGTGGGAGGAGAGGCTGGACTCTGCCCTTCTGAGCTGGGAATTTCTGGTTAAAGGCTTATAGTGCCTGCATATTTGAACTGCTTCTTACTGAAATTGGTACACCTTGTTTTCTGTAGCATAGACTAGATCCAGGCCTGCTGAATCTAGCTTTGTTTGTATAACTTGAGCACTAATCCAGACATTCTTTAAAGTATTCAATTGTATTTATTACTGCTTGGTAGTAACTTGATTAAAGTGTAGCTATCATTCTAAGTCTTTTGGATTAAGCACTTGGGCTTTCAGATCAGTTGTTTTACATTAGGAAGGTTTGTGGCCTGCACTGTGGTGGCAGGACAGGTAGCTTACATCCTTCTAAGTTGGGAACTGCTGATTGAGGGCTCAGTGTCTGTTATTATAAAAGTGCATTAGTTCTGGTTTAAGCACTTGGGCTTCAGGCCAGTTATTTTACATTAAGAATGTTCGTGGTCTGCACTCTTGTGGGAGGAGAGGCTGGACTCTGCCCTTCTGAGCTGGGAATTTCTGGTTAAAGGCTTATAGTGCCTGCATATTTGAACTGTTTCTTACTGAAATTGGTACACCTTGTTTGCTGTAGCATAGAGTAGATCCAGGCCTGCTGAATCTAGCTTTGTTTGTATGCTTGTTGTTTGTTTGCTTGTTATTTCCCTGAAATGCTAATTCCACCTAAAACGTGGCTTATCAGCACTTCTGTGGATTCCTAGTGATATCTGCATTGCTTACTGTACTTATTTCTTTGTTTCACTTGAAAGAAAGTTACCGTTTGTTGTTTTTGCATTTAAGTTACCTGTAACACATTGCATTTAAGTTACCTGGCACTTGCTCACTAAAGCAATTATATAAGTCAGCACTAAAAAATTAAATGCACTACACCCTCACAAACTCCCCTTGAGTACCTTGTTCCTCATTGGCCCTTTTATCAATTATAAAGGAATTCCCAATACTATTCTAGCATGTCCACAGGTCAGTTGTCAATCTCCTCTCTGGTCCAGCTGGTGAATCCGGGAATCTTGAGGCAATGTTACAACTGCCTCATGTACACAGACAACCCTCTCCTCCTCCCAACAAATTCCAACACATGTGAGAGATGCAACCATATAGCCAAACTGGAGGCTAAGCTCTCTCAACTCAGTACTGGCGTAACCAGTCAGGAGGAGAAGGAAACCACACTCACTACAATTCCAGTCTCACATAGACCTACCACGACAGCAAACCAAACACATAAACGCACAAAAACATACTCGGAGGCTCTAAATAAAAATCTGCCTAAGCAGCAGAGACCTCCAAAGCAGACACCCAAGCAAGCGCTACCCCAAAACAAAACATGTGCAACACATAGCTCACAAAGCCAGTGTGCCGAACTGTCACAGCCCTTAAGGCTAAACAAGACACCTGATACACTTGTAATAGGTGACTCTATCGTCAGGCACACTGACGTTCCGCTCACCAAGCTGAACAAGGAGAAGGTCACAGTGAGCTGCCTGTCGGGCGCTAGGATCCGCCACATAACGCAAGCACTCAGGTCACTCCAAGGCAAGTACAAATATGACTCGGTCATTGTCCATGCTGGTGTGAATGACCTGAGACGTACTTCCCTGGACTAGATGAAAAGAGACATAGAGGAGCTCTCTGAGCATGTATCCCAGGCCGGTATGACCCTGACCTTGAGTAGCATCTTACCCTCACCAAGAATGATGCCACAATATGAAGACAAGATGATCAATTTCAACAATTGGCTTAAGTATTGGTGTCATTCAAAGGGGATCCAATGCCTGTCAGCCTGGGATGACATGCTCGACAAGCCACGATGCTTCACTAGGGACGGCTTGCACCTCTCACCCCTGGGCTTTCGGATATTGGCAAAGGCTCTTGCTTCCCCCATAGTGCCTTTTTTAGGCAAGGCTCAAAAGACAAACCCACCTCCATAGGTATCACAATGGATAAGAAACTAAGAGTAATGCTACTCAACGCCAGAAGTCTAAACCTCAAGATGCACACACTCGAAACTTTCCTTAGCATGGAGAACATTGATATCTGTGCAGTAACAAAAACCTGGTTCAAGGCTCCCGAGAGCACCCCAGCACTACCAGGTTATACCTCATACCATGCTTTTTGGCCCCAAAACTTGGACCGAACCACAAAAGGGGGGGAGTATCAATATTCGTCAAAGATACCCACACCTCCAGGTTGGTGGCACAGCATGAAGCATCAGAGACTATCCATGTGCAACTAACAGTGGGTAAAATGGCCTTCCAGTTTATAGCCTGCTACAGACCACCCTCCCAAACCCAGGAACCCCACTCTGCCTTTCTGAGAACACTGGAAAATATGAAGGTCTCTCCAAACACCATTATATTGGGCGACTTCAACTACCCAAACATAGACTGGGAGCATTACTCTAGCTCCAACACCCTAGCCCAAAGGTTCCTAGAATTTATAAACTCAAATGCTATGGAACAACTTGTTACCACTCCCACAAGAGGGTTAAACATACTGGACCTGATCATCACCAACATAGGGACTCTATGCTCCAGACCAGAAGTGTATCCCTCATTGGTAAGATCAGACCATAAACTAATCTCACTGGATATTCACATCCCGACCCCACCCCCTGCCCAGAAAACCACAGTGAAAAACTTCTCTAAAGCAAATTTCACACTCCTCAAAACTGAGGTGGAATCCTTCAAAGCCCCCGGGCCTGTGGAAAATACGGCCCAGACCGCAGAATCCTTTATAAATGCATTCTATGAACACCTTCAGGAATGCATGGATCATGTAATCCCAAATAAAACCAAGACCCAATCCTCCAAAGGCAAACATCCTGTCTGGTGGACCCCAGCCATAAACAAACTATACAATAGAAGGAGGAAGCTACTACATGATAGAGTAAAATCCCAAAAAGGGAAGGCATCTCTGATCAGTATTAGCAAAAAACTACGGGCACTCATAAAATCGTCTAAGGCCAGCTTCGAGAGAAAAATTGCACAGGACACTAAGGATAATCACAAGGCTTTCTTTAGTTATGTTAGGAACCTGGGTGGGAATTCCCAGATATGCTCAGAATTAGTCCAAAATGACAAAAAATACATCGAACCCACAGACATTGCCAACATCCTAGCTGACAGGTTCAGTGCAAACTTCTCCCCTCCCTCCCCACCAAAAGGACAAATATCTATCCCAGCAGAGTGCTGCCCCCCTGACATCTCAGATGCTCAGGTAAGAGCCGCCCTCTCCAAAGCAAAAAATACAGCATCAATGGGACCAGACGGTGTCCCGGGCTGCATCCTACATGAACTCCAAGAAGAGCTAAACCCAAACATAAAACTACTGTTCAATCTCAGTCTCTCCACAAAGGTGGTGCCTCAACAGATCCTGGAAACTATCACCCCATAAGCCTGACTAGCTTGGTCTGCAAAGCTATGGAAAGGATCATCAGGAACCTCATAAATAAAGATACTGGGGACCTACAGACACTGGATCCTACCCAGTTCGGCTTTGTTAAGGGAAGATCCTGCCTCTTAAACCTGGTCGATTTCTTTGAAACAGTCACCAAGGCCATTGACGAGGGGAAGGTGGTCCACACAGCCTACCTGGACCTCACAAAAGCCTTCGATACAATACCCCACTCGAGCATTATAGATAAGCTCACCAGCTTAAATATAAACCCCTATGTCACTAGATGGGTTGCAAACTGGCTCAAGGACAGAACCCACATGGTTAGAATTGTTGGAGCCATGTCAGACTCCAAACCAGTTACAAGTGGCATCCCACAAGGCTCAATCCTGGGACCTCTCTTGTTCGGTATATATTTCTCGGAGGTACAGGCCAACACGGAAGGATTGTGGCTGACCAGGTTCACAGATGACTGCAAACTGGGCACCATAATCGACTCTCCAGCTGACACAAGCATCCTCCAAAAGGGCCTCATAGAAACAGACAACTGGTGCCAGAGCCATGGCCTCAAGCTAAATGCCAAAAAGTGTATAGTCATCCCCTTTGGCAAAAACAAAGTGCCCACAAATTACCACATAGGTGGTAATCCATTAAATACAGAAGAAGTAATTAGGGACCTGGGGACCCAAGTTGATAGCAATCTCTCATTTGACAACCACATGGCCAAAGTGGTTAGAAAAACATTTTATATAGCCCACCTAATCATGAAGGGATTCACATCTAGATCAGGGGAGGTCATCGTGCCTCTTTACTCATCCCTCATCAGGCCCATAATTGAGTACAATGCCTCTTTTGGGATGTACCTTACCAGACATCTGCAGCAACTGGAAAGACCCCAAAAGTACCTCACCAAGAGGATCAAAGGGCTCAAACAGATGCCATATGCTGCCCGGTTAAAGAAACTCCAGCTCTACTCAGTGGCATACCGCCTGCTGAGAGGCGATCTGTGCCTGACGTATAAAGCCTTGTCCAACCTGGAATTAATGGACATGCTGCACCTCAGAAAATCCAAATCCCATCGAGCTACGCTCTCGAGAGACTTGAACCTCAGCACTGAAATAAATAGGACATGCTGGAGGGACAGATTCATAACCCAGAGGCTCCCTTCACTCTGGAATAAAATCCCAGTCCAGGTTAGGCAGAGTCCCTCATTGACTCTCTTCAAGAGGAATCTTGATGAGTGGATGGGGGATCGTAGGTTTACCCCGGGTATCACTTCTGTGTCACTGTTAGACAGAGGCACAGTATACTAACCTCGAAAAAGGGCACAGCAAAATTAATTTAAAATGGGTAGCGAAAGCCAAACACACACTGGCTAGGCTTATAAATGCCCTAGGGCAGATAGCCTAGTATGAACCTATGAACCTATGAACCTATGAACTGGAACTTCTTAAAAATCCTCACCTTAGATGATGCTGTAATTAAATTCAATACAACTTTTCTAAATATTCTAAATAGCCTTGCACCTACTAGAAGGAAGAGACTGAAAACCATGCAATTTGTCTATCCAAAAAGAGTAGAATGCTAATGTTGGATAGAGAAAAAGCATGGAAAGAATGGCAAAAATATAAAACACCCCCATATCTTGAAAACTTCAGAATGCTTCACAGGCATACTCAAATCAAGTAAATGAAGACAAATCACTATACTATAATAACTTTCAGAATAATACTAAACACAACACTAAAACATTTTGGACATCCATTAAAGAAATCTGGCATCCTGGCCAAAAATTCAACCTAACCCCTCTCCTGATAATTCACCAATTGAAACTGCAATATAGTTCAACTCTTATTTTATAGATAGTATAGCATCTCTAACCAAGAATGCCTCAATATCTAATCCCAATGCTGCCCAACAGCCACATATCACCTCATCCACTTTCACCTTCAAACTTGTGCCCACATCCTATTATAAAAATACTCTTAAACAAACTTAAACCATGCTCTTCTTCAAATGATGACCTTCCAAGTGAGTACCTATAATAGCAGCCAGTAGCATTGCCTATCCTGTCTCAACCTTATGTTGTTGTTGTCTTTCGGCTTTTCCCGGTTAGGGGTCGCCACAGCAGAACTCCGGTCCACTAATGATTGACAGTAGATTTTCATGAATGCCGAGGTGCCAGCTCGATGTCCGACCTTCAACGAAGGCACGCCCATTTACGCATGTCTTTTGAATGCCCACCCAACTGTGGGGAGGACATGCAGACTCCACACAGAAGGCACTCCCCGCACTCCAGCCGAGAATCGAACAGGAGAACCTTTTGCTATGAGACAACAATGCTACCACTGCACCACCGTGGAATATGCACCCTGTCTCAACCTTATAAATAGGTTAATTCAGGAATCCCACGTTCACTCTCTCTGGAAAAAGTGACACATCATCCCTGTGCACAAGGAAGAAAATTCAACAGGCATTAATAACATTAGACCTATTGCAATCTTATCTCCCCTCGCCAAAATATTTGAAAAATGTATTCAAAAACAATTGCTAGACTATCTCCTGCAGGAAGAACTCCTATCCCCTACACAACATGGCTTCCACTCTTCCCATAGTACTAGCACTGCCCTTCTAACCTATACAGATACTGTAAATAATGTTAGGGATAATGGCAAACTGGTCTCTTCCTTATTTCTAGATTTTTCTAAAGCCTTTGACACAGTTTGTCACAGCAAACTTTTACTTCAAATGTCCTCACCAGGTCTCTCTCAGCCCACCCTTCTGTCATTCAAAAGCTACATGTCCAATAGGTATCAGTTAGTAAAATTACATGCCACACTCTCTCATTACCTCATAGTCACCACCGGTATACCACAAGGCTCTATCCTTGTCCCCTCCTCTTTAACATTTTCACCAAAACCCTCTATACTTCCACACAACAGGTCACCCTAATACAATACACAGATGATTCCACTCTCATTTATACATCTGACAACATGGTACACCTTCAAAAAATGACTTGGGAAGCTTTACCAGCCACTGAAACATGGTTTTGTAACTTAGAACTCATGCTCAACCAAAAAAGATCAAACTATTACTTTTTCTCTCAATCCCTTTTTCATGAAAAAAAAAAACAAAAACAACATTTAAAGTCCTCTCTCTTGATAATAAAACCATTGAAGTCACTTTTCATAGCAAATTATTAGGGGTGACAGTGGATAATAATCTTACATTCAACCTGCATATACAAAATTGCATAAGAAAAACTCATCAAAAACTAGAGATGCTTTATAGAGCCAAAAACTTCCTCACTGACACAACTAAAACCACACGTGCCACCACTTATCTCCTCCCCACTCTTCTTCATGGTGCTCACATCCTTACTAACCTCCAGGCTTCACAAATTAAAACTTGAACAATACTATAACAAAGTTGCTAAATTTGCAGCACATATCCCTTTCAGAACCCATCACTGTATAGCACAGAAAAGCATAAATTGGTTAGAAATGCTACATCAGCTAACATAGACACAACTTCTTACCACCTATAAAATTATCCAGTATCCATCTGCTCGTCCAGCTCTAAAAAATATTCTACACAGCTATGTTCTTAGTCATTGTGATCCAGTGACCAAAAACTCATGTCTGTCTATAAACCTAGCAAATCTGCTGGCCATTGTTTGTACTCATACAAGGTTGCTAAGGCCTGGAACTCTTTATCTATTTCCATCAGGTCTACACCCTCCCTCCCATCTTTCAAAACCACTCTGAAAGACTTCCTAGCTAAAATCTGGCTCTGTTCTTCCTCCAAACCAGGATAAAGTGTACCCTAAATGTGAACAAGTACCTTTTCATTCATTGTAATTCCGTACTCTTCCTCCTTTTAATTACTTCATTACTGTTATCTAATTCTCATCCTTGACTCTCTGTCTAAATATTCCATAAGCCTGTGTTCCCTCACTTCATATTGCAGCTCCTATTTGTATTAGACAAATGTACCTTTAATTCTCTACAAACTGTCTAAAATTTATCTAAATATTAAATGATTGTTATATACTTTGTATCGATTCTTAACCAATGTTTTTATATTATGTCTACTTTGTTATAATTATTCAAACTGCAGATGTTTTTGTTTTATTACTGAAGATTGTAAAGTTATTGTTCTTAAAATGTTTTATAATAATTTGGATATTTTCTCCCTTGGCCTCCATTGAAAATGGACTTCTACCCAGACAGACTTTCCTGGAAATCAAATGTCAATAAATAAATGAAGTAAATAAATGTGGAATAGTAGCACCTTTGGCCTAAGTCATTTAGCTCTCCTTTATCTCAGACTTTTACACACAGTGAAGGGAGCAGAAATTGCCAAGATCTGCAAAAAGTGTTTGTCAGGTCCAGAAAAGGGCATCCTAACCTTTTCACTCCTTCAGCAGACTTTGGTTCTCAGTTAGGGTATGCAATCAATCTACAGGAAATCACTATTGTGAAAAAGAACTACTGACATTCCAATATCAACTGATAAAATATACACATTAAATACCCGTGGAACATATATTCCCACAACCTGTGTCTGAAAAATTTACATCAGCACTAACCTAGGTAAAGTAATAATATCATAAAAGTATAATTTTTTGATCCACCTTGACAGTGACCATAATGCATAAGTCAGATAACGGTCATTTCACTATTACTGTATGTAGTACAAACTATCAAGTTCACACTACCCTATAATACCTTTACTTCCTTAAAGTCAGTAGAAATTATCTCTCCAACAATGGCCTTTGCCCTTAGCTTTGTAATTCATGCACTATACACTCACTTGAAAATATTGCTACCTTAATTCCAGGTCACCATTACTAATCTTAAAAAACTCATTTGCATTAGTGAAATAAATCATCTTACCTTCTACAAAATGTTTAGTAGGGTTTGTCTCTCCTACTTACAAAGGCACTTTTTTTTACTAACCTAAAAGAAGACCAATCTACTGGAAACATCTGCTAAGTAAAGTAAGAGTAAGGCATTCAATGCAGTTTTAATTTTTCCTGTTCTATTTCTTATGGCATCAGCTACCCATTACTACAAAAATGGCTTACAAACCACTCGACCTGCTTTTCTACATTTTTATAAGTTCTTATATTAGTTTGGCTGCAAGCACTTATCAGTAAGCACATTCTTTCATGAGCACACATGCTTATACAGGCTTTGGACATACACCTCCATACTAGGTGGAAGGAACTCCTTGGAATTTATCTTACAGAGATGACATAAACAGAGATAACCATTCTTATACAAGAACCAAGGAGGGCTGCCACAGCTATCTTTATTTATATTCCCTGGGAGGTAGTGCATACAACAATACTTTCTAACTACTGTTACATTACCTGCAGGGAAGTGATATATAAGCCTGGGGAATGCATCACTTTTTGCAGCCGACAATTATTGCAACCCCCTCCACTGTTTCCCATAGGATTAATGCACCAAACAGTTTAAAAAAAAACATGAACTATACATCAAAACATTTAGTAGTGGATAATAAATTGTAGCTAAAAATGAAAACTGCAGTCCTCATGACAAGAAGCTAAAGTTTACTGTATGATGAAAATATTTATGAAATATAGCCACTCTCCTCATGTCTTGCTCAGATGTATTTATTTATTTTTAATTTTGATAAGATCTTCTAGATGACATATTAGACTTCAAATTTACCAGTATTCTATTGTTTGGCTTGCCAAGGGAAATAGACAACAATTCTTAGACTTTTCCAAGGTGGCCAAAGGACCCCCTTTTCCTCCTTGTCACTGCAAATGCTCATACCTCCATACAAAATATCATAGCTGGTTGCCCAGACTTATAAGGATAATAAATGGATGGTGGACAAGGATCCAGTACAAAGTTTAAATTACTGTATTATCGTTCCTGAGAGGAAAGCATAAAAAGTAGCTAATAATTTTTCATTTTTTTATTATGTGTTTCTCCCACTTTTTAAGCTATTCGCCCCATTTCCATCTTCTGGTTTAACTTTCTTTTTTTTTTTTCTTACCTGCCTTTTTATTATTAGGTTAAGCCTCAGAGATGTTTCAAAACTATCTTGCATTTTTGCAATTGTTTAATAAAGTTTTCATTTAACAAAAGAAATATAGGCAGAGAAGGACCTTTTGGCCTACCTAGCTTGCCTGACATTCAGCCTAATGCATATGCAGGAGATCCTGCTTATCAACAGCTTACTGATTTATACATTACATAAAATATTTTTAAACAATAATTATCTTTTGATACAAAATTACTGAAGACGTTTTAATGTCATAACTTATAATAAAAAAGGAAAAACACTTCCTGTCTCAAAGAAGGAAAAAAGAAAAACTAAATTGCAAAACCTTTAAATGAGCATCATAGGTATTTATTCAACTCCTTTACTTCAAGTGCAGAAATAAATATATAGCATTGCAGTTGATAACATTTTCAGTAACACACTAGTCTACATTGAATCATCCAACAAAATTTGAAAAAAAAAAAATCTAGTTATCATTTAAAAATTGCAATATCAGTTATTTGGTAGTCATCATGCAAAGCAAAATTTTCTTTTAAATACCATTCAGCAATGGAAGGCTAAGCGTAAGTTAGTTCATTTTATATATACAGCACATTTGAAATACGTATATATATATATATATATATATATATATATATATGTATATATATATATATATATATATATATATATATATATATATATATATATATATATATATATATTATAGACTAGTGGTTAACAATGCAAATTGTTGAATAGAACAAAGCTGGCACAGCTGATTGGCTTTTTCCTGTGCAAGATGGTGGTACAGTGATTATCAATGAATTTGCCCTTTCCCCAATGTAGTGCAATCACAGAACTGTTATATATAATTAGTGGGGAGGGTGGGTGGGAGTGCAGGGGAACTTACCCTCTGGGAAAAAAAAAATACTTTTTTCTACTTTTCAATTGGCTGATGATCAACCAGTTGTGTTAGAACACTTACTGTTCAGTATATGGACATACATCCAAATACACACACACACACACACACACACACACACACACACATATATATATATATATATATATATATATATGGATCTAGGACTTACCGAATGTCCATAACACTGAAACTAAAACTGCCAAACACACTTTAGTGAAAGTGTATTTCACCGAAAAAGCACCTCCACTAAAGTATGCAAAAAAAATATATATATAACAAAAAAAAAAAAAAAAAACACAGAACTCACATTTAGGCAGGGGTCAAGCCCTCCTGCACCCCCTGTGTGGGGGGCAAGCCCCCCCACCCCCTCTACTTTTATATTCTCACTCGAAGATCGCACTACAGTGGAAAAAAAGAATATTCCTTCATCCCTACTGTGCTACAATCTCAACACTTTTTCTCTTTTTTTTTTTTTTAGCACACTGTCACAAAAGTGCTTTTTCTGTGAAAAGCACTTTTGCAAAAGTGTGCTCGGCCATTTCACTTTCGGTGAAACAGTCGTTCGTTAGACAGTATGGATCCCATATATATATATATATATATATATATATATATATATATATATATATTTATTTATATGTAACATCATGGTCATCTGCAACAGCATTGACCACAAAAGGTCAAACATAAGGTACTTGACACATTAGTATACATACGCATCGAAACATCTTCAGAGCATGAAAAATCTAAGTTTAAAAAATAAACAAATACATAGCTTTTTGCAGGGGGGCAAGCCCCCCTTAACCTCTACACCTCCTGCAAATTATACATATTAACGCAGAGATCACATAAACATAGGGTATGTTCAAATTTCCCAACCCCTGGAATTGTGTGATCTGACACACCTGTCAATCAGCCGCTTAGTAGACCATAGCTATCGACTAGGCAGTTGTCAACCTAATCCAGAACTGACTTTTATAATAGTATCCAAATATATATCTGTAAAGGAATTTAAAGTTCCTAAAATGCTGAAATTACTAAAGTTGGCATTTTGAGTTGATTCCTCACATAAATAGCAGAACAGTACTGTTTCCTGTTGCATTTATAGTTGCCTAGAGAATTATACAGTTTAACTGCTGTTTTTAAGTTTTACTATACCTTTCTGCTGTTTGGTTAAAAAAAACTGTTCTGTTGTATTTATACAGTAGTCTGGCTGTCACTGCATTGCTCGAAGTGTTTCTGTTATCTGGTTTAGTGCTTTTCTCTGCTTTTCTTAAACCTTTCTGCAGTCATCATTTGTTTTAACTAGTTATTGATCAAGTGATAGCTTCTCATAACCAGTGGTTCAGTGTTAGAGAATTAAACTGCTTCTATGTTTTGGAAGTAGCTATTTTAGCTGAATTCCTAGCTTGTTTTTTATTGGTTCTTTCATTTTCCCTGCTGTTATAAACAGCGCTGGGTACAGCTCCATAAAGTGTTGTGCAACACTATAGTAAAGAGACACAGGCTCTTCAAATGCCAAATTCTCCACAAACAAACCTAGTCATTCTCACACTCACTAATAGAATATAGTTGTATTTCCCCAATGTCTTTTAATTAGATTCAAGCCCATTGCTTAGATAAGTGGATACTCTTATTCACGTTATCTTTATTACATTTCCCCTTTTACACTACAAATATGAACCATTTTAAATATATTCTTAAGATATATTTCTGTAATATTACTTACCCTTTTTTACACTACAAATGTGAGACACCTATTTATAATTTACCATATTCTATAAAATGGAAGGTCACCTTCATTTGCCAGCCTCATAGCACTTAGTCTATTCAATCCGCGGTGGTGGTGCTGCGGTAGCGTTGTCGCTTCACAGTAAGCCGCTGACCGGTTCGACTCTCAGCTAGAGTGTCTTCTGCATGGAGACATGCGTGAATGGGTTTACCTTCGTTGAAGGTTGTGCGTTAGGGCTGGCAACTCAGCACGTAAAAATCAACTGCCAATCATTAGTGGACCGGAGTTCCGCTGTGACGACCCCTAACTGGGAAAAGCCGAATGACACAACATAGCACTTAGTCTATTCAAACAGTGTAACAATTTCCTGATGCTCAAAGACAATGAATTATTGCTTAGCTAATTGATATCTGTATATGAGAGATGCCAGTATTTAGTCATATTGGAGGTTCACAAACATGACCTGTGAGCAACACACACCACCACTTCATTCAACACAAATTCACAGTAAACTATCATATGTTGATGCCTTTAAAAAGTCCCTGCCTTAACCTCCAGCACATGGTAAATCTAGGGCTCAGTGTAAACCAAACACTAAAACACATATTAGCACTTCCACAATAAATGTTCACCAGGTTATTAATCCCTCCAGAATTAGTGCACTTACAGATCCTTCTAACCAAAGTGATTGGTGGCGCCATTGTCAAGCACATTGACTCAACTGTCATGAGGCTGGAAAAAGAGAGGCTGACAGTGGGTTGCCTTTCAGAAACCAGGGTCGCTGACATATCAAGGGCCCTAAAGACTGATGAGCCAAATAAATATCATTATGACATGGTGGTGGTCCATGTCCATATGGGTGTAAATAATCTGGCATGCAGAACCCTGAAGTATATGTAGAGGGACATAGCAAAACTCTCCTTGCACATCACTGGTTTTGAGTGGAATCCTTCATTCCCCTCAAATGGTGCCAAAGTACAGGGAAAAGATGATTGTCTTCAACAACTGACTGTATAATTCGTGCCATTCTACAGGGATTCCATATGTGTCAGCATGGGAACAGATGCTAGACAGTTACAAGGATGGCTTGCACCTCTCATTCCAGAGCTTCCACATATTTGCTAAAGCCTGTGTTGCCCCCATAGTACCTTTTAGGTAGAGGCTAGCTAATCAGTCTTCCAACCAAACAAAACAAATCAAGCACCAGACCATGCCAAGGTGGATCTCTTCAATGTCAGGAGTCTAAATATCAAATTGCCTGATCTTGAGGCTCTCCTGCATTTGAAGCTCGTGTGTGTGTGTGTGTGTGTGTGTGTGTGTGTGTGTGTGTGTGTGTGTGTGTGTGTGTGTGTATGTGTGTGTGTGTGTGTGTGTGTGTGTGTGTTATTACAGAAAATTGGTTTAAAATTATAGAAAGTACTCCTTCCATTCCAGGATTTTGTACCTATGATGCCTTTTGGCCCAATGGTAACTGCAATTGATATCCAGATTTGTTAGGGACCACATCACTTCTAGGCAGATTCCTAGAGATCCAGAAACTGAACTCATTGAGATCCAAATCCTGCTAAACAGGGCCAACTACCAAATTACAGCATGCTACAAAACCTTCTGTGCACTCCCAGTAAACCATGTTAGGATCCTAAATACACTTGACAGACTTCAAATAAACAGGAATTCCATTATCCTGGGAGAGTTTAACTACCTGATGATGAAGTAGGATGCCTACACCTCAACTATCGGTTTCACCCCAAAATTTCTTGATTTCACAAAGAAAAGCTCCATAGACATAACTGTCAAGGACACACTAAAGGACAAAATATTCTTGACCTTGTCCTTACCAAACATTTTGGCATTGATATCAGTTAACCCACCAGTACACCCTTCTTTACTTAAATCCAATCAGAAATTTGGAAACATTTTCCTTCAAAATCTCCTAACAGTTAGATGCAAACATCACAAAGTTCAGAGACTTCAAATATACAAACCTTCTACAATTCTATGATATAGTATCAAAATTCAAGTTTTACTGTATTACCCAAGATAATAACACAATAAGTAGCTATGCAAACAATCTCTATTTAAATCTAGATAAATGCATTGACTTGGCAGTCCTGGCCAGAGCAAAACAAAATGGGATGTTTAAAAGTAAACCAGACTGGTGGTCCAGATCTATAAGTAAAAAAATCCAATAAAAAAAAACATAATCTCCTTGTTAACATAAACAAGCTATTGAAAGAACAAAAAAAAAACACCATCAGGGATATAAATAAAGGCATCCCATAAACTTAGACTATAACCATAAGCTAAAGACAAGCACCCAACATTATTCAGAATTTATCCAAAATGGCACTATCTATTTTGATCCAGTAGGGACAGTCAATACACTAGCAACCAAGTTCAGTACAAATTTCACCCTCCTCCCAACACAATGATACAAAGCCCAAATACCCCACAGAATCTCAACCTCTCCATCATCCATCCATCATCCATGTCGTTTTTGCATTTAAGTTACCTGTAACACATTGCATTTAAGTTACCTGGCACTTGCTCACTAAAGCAATTATATGTCAGCACTAAAATATTAAAAGCACTACACCCTCACAAACTCCCCTTGAGTACCTCATTCCCCATTGGCCCTTTTTTTTCAGTTATAAAGGAATTCCCAACACTATTCTAGCATGTCCAAAGGTCAGCTGTCAATCTCCTCTCTGGTCCAGCTGGTGAATCTGGGAATCTTGAGGCAATGTTACAACTGCCTCATGTACACAGACAACCCTCTCCTCCTCCCAACAAATTCCAACACATGTGAGAGATGCAACCATATAGCCATACTGGAGGCTAAGCGCTCTCAACTCAGTACTGGCGAAACCAGTCAGGAGGAGAAGGAAACCACACTCACTACAATTCCAGTCTCACATAGACCTACCATGACAGCAAACCAAACACATAAACACACAAAAACATACTCGGAGGCTCTAAATAAAAATCTGCCTAAGCAGCAGAAACCTCCAAAGCAGACACCTAAGCAACCGCTACCCCAAAACAAAACACGTGCAACACATAGCTCACAAAGCCAGTGTGCCGAACAGTCGCAGCCCTTAAGGCTAAACAACACACCTGATACACTTGTAATAGGTGACTCTATCGTCAGGCACACTGACGTCCCGCTCACCAGGCTGAACAAGGAGAAGGCCATGGTGAGCTGCCTGTCGGGCGCTAGGATCTGCCACATAACACAAGCACTCAGGTCACTCCAAGGCAAGTACAAATATGACTCAGTCATTGTCCATGCTGGTGTGAATGACCTGAGATGTACCTCCCTGGACTACATGAAAAGAGACATAGAGGAGCTCTCTGAGCATGTAGCCCAGGCCGGTATGACCCTGACCTTGAGTAGCATCTTACCCTCACCAAGAATGATGCCACAATATGAAGACAAGATGATCAATTGCAACAATTGGCTTAAGTATTGGTGTCATTCAAAGGGGATCCAATGCCTGTCAGCCTGGGATGACATGCTCGACAAGCCACGATGCTTCGCTAGGGATGGCTTGCACCTGTCACCCCTGGGCTTTCGGATATTGGCAAAGGCTCTTGCTACCCCCATAGTGCCTTTTTTAGGCAAGGTTCAAAAAACAAACCCACCCCCATAGGTATCACAAGGGATAAGAAACTAAGAGTAATGCTACTCAACGCCAGAAGTCTAAACCTCAAGATGCATGCACTCGAAACTCTCCTTAGCATGGAGAACATCGATATCTGTGCAGTAACAGAAACCTGGTTCAAGGCTCCTGAGAGCACCCCAGCACTACAAGGTTATACCTCATACCATGCTTTTCGGCCCCAAAACTTGGACAAAACCACAAAAAGGAGGGGGAGTATCAATATTCGTCAAAGATACCCACACCTCCAGGTTGGTGGCACAGCACGAAGCATCAGAGACTATCCATGTGCAACTAACAGTGGGTAAAACTGCCTTCCAGTTTATAGCCTGCTACAGACCACCCTCCCAAACCCAGGAACCCCACTCGGCCTTCCTGAGAACACTGGAAAATATGAAGGTCTCTCCAAACACCATTATATTTGGCGACTTCAACTACCCAAACATAGACTGGGAGCATTACTCTAGCTCCAACACCCTAGCCCAAAGGTTCCTAGAATTTATAAACTCAAATGCTATGGAACAACTTGTTACCACTCCCACAAGAGGGGAAAACATACTGGACCTGATCATCACCAACATGGGGACTCTATGCTCCAGGCCAGAAGTGTATCCCTCACTGGTAAGATCAGACCATAAACTAATCTCACTGGATATTCACATCCCGACTCCACCCCCTGCCCTGAAAACCACAGTGAAAAACTTCTCTAAAGCAAATTTCACACTCCTCAAAACTGAGGTGGAATCCTTTAAAGCCCCGGGGCCCGTGGAAAATACGGCCCAGACCGCAGAATCCTTTATAAACACATTCTATGAACACCTTCAGGAATGCATGGATCATGCAATCCCAAATAAAACCAAGACCCAATCCTCCAAAGGCAGATGTCATGTCTGGTGGACCCCAGCCATAAACAAACTATACAATAGAATACAATAGAAGGAGGAAGCTACTACATGGTAGAGCAAAATCCCAAAAAGGGAAGGCATCTCTGATCAGTATTAGCAAAAAACTACGGGCACTCATAAAATCGTCTAAGGCCAGCTTCGAGAGACAAATTGCACAGGACACAAAGGATACACAAGGCTTTCTTTAGTTATGTTAGGAACCTGGGTGGGAATTCCCAGATATGCTCAGAATTAGTCCAAAATGACAAAAAATACACCAAACCCACAGACATTGTCAACATCCTAGCTGACAGGTTCAGCGCAAACTTCTCCCCCCCTCCCCACCAAAAGGGCAAATATCTATCCCAGCAGAGTGCTGCCCCCCTGACATCTCAGATGCTCAGGTAAGAGCTGCCCTCTCCAAAGCAAAAAACACAGCATCAGTGGGACCAGATGGTGTCCCAGGCTGCGTCCTACATGAACTCCAAGAAGAGCTAAACCCAAACATAAAACTACTGTTCAATCTCAGCCTTACTACAGGATATGTACCCAAAGAGTGGCGTACAGCAACAGTGATCCCTCTCCACAAAGGTGGTGCCTCAACGGATCCTGGAAACTATCGCCCCATAAGCCTGACTAGCTTGATCTGCAAAGCTATGGAAAGGATCATCATGGACCTCATAAATAAAGATATTGGGGACCTACAGACACTGGATCCTACCCAGTTCGGCTTTGTTAAGGGCAGATCCTGCCTCTTAAACCTGGTTGATTTCTTTGAAACAGTCACCAAGGCCATTGACGAGGGGAAGGTGGTCCACAAAGCCTACCTGGACCTCGCAAAAGCCTTTGATACAATACCACACTCGGGCATTATAGATAAGCTCACCAGCTTAAATATAAACCCCTATGTCACTAGATGGGTTGCAAACTGGCTCAAGGACAGAACCCACATGGTTAGAATTGCTGGAGCCATGTCAGACTCCAAACCAGTTACAAGTGGCGTCCCACAAGGCTCAGTCCTGGGACCTCTCTTGTTCGGTATATATTTCTCGGAGGTACAGGCCAACATGGAAGGACTGTGGCTGACCAAGTTCGCAGATGACTGCAAACTGGGCGCCATAATCGACTCTCCAGCCGACACAAGCATCCTCCAAAAGGGCCTCATAGAAACAGACAACTGGTGTCAGAGCCGTGGCTTTAAGCTAAACGCCAAAAAGTGTATAGTCATCCCCTTTGGCAAAAACAAAGTGCCCACAAATTACCACATAGGTGGTAATCCATTAAGTACAGAAGAAGTAATTAGGGAACTGGGGACCCGAGTTAATAGCAATCTCTCATTTGACAACCACGTGGCCAAAGTGGTTAGAAAAACATTTTATATAGCCCACCTAATCATGAGGAGATTCACATCTAGATCAGGGGAGGTCATCGTGCCTCTTTACTCATCCCTCATCAGGCCCATAATTGAGTACAATGCCCCTTTTGGGATGTACCTTACCAGACACCTGCAGCAACTAGAAAAACCCCAAAAGTACCTCACCAAGAGGATCAAAGGGCTCAAACAGATGCCATATGCTGCCCGGTTAAAGAAACTCCAGCTCTACTCAGTGGCATACCGCCTGCTCAGAGGCGATCTGTGCTTGATGTATAAAGCCATATCCAACCCGGAATTAATGGACATGCTGCACCTCAGAAAATCCAAATCCCATCGAGGTACGCTCTCGAGAGACTTGAACCTCAGCACTGAAATAAATAGGACATGCTGGAGGGACAGATTCATAACCCAGAGGCTCCCTTCACTCTGGGATAAAATCCCAGTCCAGGTTAGGCAGAGTCCCTCATTGACTCTCTTCAAGAGGAATCTTGATGAGTGGATGGGAGATCGTAGGTTTACCCCGGGTATCACTTATGTGCCACTGGTAGACAGAGGCACAGTATACTAACCTCGAAAAAGGGCATAGCAAAATTAATTTAAAATGGGTGGCGAAAGCCAAACATACTCTGGCTAGGCTTATAAATGCCCTAGGGCAGATAGCCTAGTATGAACCTATGAACCTATGAACCTATAACCAAAGAACACTTGCTAAAGGAACTTTCCAAAATGAGAAATACATCATCCATGGCAGCAGATAATATACGCAGTTGCCTGAGAAACTGTATAAATACCCATATTATACACTATGCGTTTTCTATTTAAGTTCAAACATTTCATTTTAGCCACATTTCATTACATATCACATTGTTTTAGATCTCTTATAAATTCTTTCTTGTTCCATTACACACTAGATCTCCAGATAACTCAACCCATATTCTGTACATAATACATAACATTTTTTCATTATTTCGCCAGCCATATTATTCATACCATCATAATATCTATATGGAATTATAACATCTGTTATATTTTGCAAATGTTTAGTTTCAATTTCACTTATTATTCTTTCCATAAAACTTGCATACTATGACAGAAAATCATGCTGTTATTTCTTCTGTTTCTTTGTCCAAACAAAAGCTGACTTAAGTGGATCCACAGTAAAACTATAATTTACTGAACTTAAACACAAAATAAAAAAGATTAGTGCTTTCGTTCATTTCTTATGAACTTCGTCAGATAATCCTATACAAGTTTGCCCTGTTTAAATACACTCAAAGGCAGCCCCGTTGGTCAATCCACACACACACCCTTCCTTAATGCAGCACATTCCTTTTATCCAACATTCAACATACAAAAATATCTAAAATATATAAATATGGCACATAAAATACGTAACACCAATATAGGAACACACAACTCATATCTAATAACAGGCCTAAAATCAAAATAGCCGATAAAAAGGGCAATATAAATACATAATTATTTATAAATACTTGAATGTTAAACACTTAACCCTACAGCAACTGATATTCCCAGACAGCGTCCCATCCAAGTGCTAACCCAGCCCCAACCCTGCTTAGCTTCTAAGATGAAATGAGAACAAATTCAGTCAGGTTATTCTGGTTACTAGTTACATAAAATACACTAACATGTACATATAACCATATACTTCTTAAGGTGTTGTTTCTTCTTCTCATTACTTTTTAAATTACCAGAGTATCCCTCTTTTATTACGTTATTACCATTTGCCCTTATACTTTAATTTTCTTATGTGAAAATCTGCCAAACGTCCCATAATTTACTTTCTTTCATAATTGTTGTATTTAATTTATTGTTTCTTGTACTTCTTGATTTAATGTATTCCATCTATCTTCTAAGTAGCATTTTATATTATTTTCATAAACCACATTTTCATCTACCTGATACTCCCTAAAATTAATGTTCATTTTTATTTTTAATCATGTTTTTTATGCTATTGCTCCATTCCAGTTCTTTTCAGTTTTTAGTCATTCTTCACTTATCCCATGCCTCCCCATATTCCCACTCAACCATATCTTTCATTCATTATTTTTCCAGTCAATTTTTCTACATGTACTACCCACAAGGACACATGCAAAACAAATGGTTGCATCATACATCATCTTTTGTTTTTATTTCTTGATTCACCCTAGAATCCAATTTAAACAGTACATCCAATGTCTCTTTCTCCACTGTTTGGGGCATAGAAAACACCTGCCACATAACTTATGACTGCTACTAGTATATATTCAACCTGCAATGCAATTTATTTTAAATACATGTTATATGACAATTACTCCCTATATTTCTAATTTCCCCATATTCCCCAAATTCCAACACAGGTTTATCTATTATGTTTAAATTTTTATTTTCCCTACACTGTTGCTTTCACTTATAAATAATGTCCAATCCGAACTTCTTACATTCTCATTTTACATTCCCATTAGTACTCTACCATTCACAAAAATCTGAATTTCTGGAATTTTATTCTTTCTCATACCTCCTACTATTTATTTTTAAACTTCTACAACCTTTCTTTTACAAACTTGTTCATACAAGCAAGTAAAAATGTGCTAAATCAGCACACCTGTTTTTTGCTTTCATTATCGTACATTCCGTTTCTATGGAACCATTTACAATAGGATTTGTTATGGTTTTTATAGAGCCTTCAAATGCATTGCAATTGCTTTCGTCCTATCCTGATATCTCAAAACATCTTTAATAAATCCTGATCACTGACATTATTGCAGGCTTTCAAAAAATCTGTTCTCATGGAAAGAATGCTTTTTTCTTTTGTTTAATTTATCTATTTTCTCCATAATCCTTCAGAATGTATTTCTAGTGTCTTAATGTTTACCATCTCCTCTGATTTTCATTCTCAAAATAATTTTCATATTTTTGCCAACCTCTTCTGTAATATAATGGATAACATTTTATAGTATGTATTTGATAGTGTTATAGTAGTCAAGCTCCTTTTATTTCCTTCCTCTGTTTTACTTAGTAACTTTTATAACTGCATCAAGTACCATTTTCTGTCCTGTCTACTGTCAAATATCCATTCACTAAGTACTTCAGGCATTTTATCTGGCCTTTAATTAACTCACATTTGACCCCATCTATCTGTGAAGTATTTTCTATATCAATTTTATTTAAAGTTCTCTGATTTCTATAACTTCCCCTAGAGGCATCCTTTCTTGTTCCTATGTTGCCTCTTCTCTCTATACTTCACCACTGGTTTCTGGTCATCTAATGCTCTACCCTTTTCATAATAAATTTCAGTCATAAATTCTTCACTCTGATTTCCTTCCTTTTAATAAAGTATGCAGTTGTTCCTTTTGCTTTAGGAACTCAAAATTGTCTTCTGTGCATTTCTATTATTTTTCTCGTATCTTAGTTTCAATTCTTTAATTTTAAGTCCTTCTATGTTGTTATTCTTTGTTGCTTTGTGCAATCTATTTGTTTAAATTATTTAACTGCTGCCCATATTTATTCCTAAGATAACTAAATTTCCATTAGCTTTGAGCTGTAAGACATTTTCATTCTTAGTTAACGTTGTCATATTTTTTCCACCTGATTTTATACCCTTCTTCATATAAAAACTTAGTATTTATGTTAAAAGAACCCAACATATCTTTTTTACCATCCATGTTCCTACCACACATGTGAATGGCAAAAGATAGACATTGGTCTGTATACTACCTGAAGTGACCAGTGTCATAATGCAAATAGAATCTTTTTTGATATTTTTTGCAATGTGTCCCTCCATATTGCACAGATAACATTTTATATACTGCCCTCTATAAATGATTCTTCCTCCTAGCGTTAGATTAAGCATGTAAGCTGATAATGAGCTTTTGACTGTAGTCCAGGGTTCGAGTCCCTCAACCTCCATTTTCCTACTCTGTGATTCTGTGTAACCGATTTAACTAAACGGTTTTCTCATGCTGAGTCTAAAAAAGACTCATGTGGACTAGAGCTTTACCCCAATCAACAAATGCAATTTTCAAAATGACAGATTTTCCCTTCACTAATCTTTAATTCTATAATTTCCCAAATCCAATTTGATAGTACATATATACTGCGGATTTTTGTTTTTTCAGTAGTCACACAGTTAGTCCTTAACATCTAAAATGTCTTTATTGGTAGTGTATTCACCTCAGAAAAATACTGCTATTGTCATTTTATGACTGGATGTTAAATTAAACCAAAATAAGTCTTTCTATATACATTCAGTCTTCTGGAGATCAAATTGTTTCACAGCGATTAGTAAGACTCTTTCTCTTATATATCCCATTGTAAAAAAAAAGCTCTTTCTCCAGAATGATGAGTGTCTAAATATTTTCCAGAAGTGGCTCACTGGTTTTTAGTATGTTCAACTAAATAAAATCCCTCTCTAGATGTGTTCACTCACCCCCAAAAATTTCAGCCTTAAATCATTTCTCTGCCAGCAGTTCACCTGTTTCGAAACTTTGTGTTCACAGAAGTGTACGCTGAATTCTTTTATCCTGTATGTGTCCTCTTTCACCATTCTGACATCTGATATCATCAGTTTATATCTCTACACCTCGCATTGTCATCATGCTTCCAGCCACCTCAGAACTCAAACTTTCCATGACAGTTGGCTATAAGCTCTCCTGTACATTTGTCCGAGTGTCTGTAACGTCATCCAAATCAGTAATTTAAATAGTTAACTCTTCTTCAGGAACATTATACTCTGTTTGCTTATCTTGCAAAGCAAAATCCAGATCTGCTATTTTCCCATTGTTTTCTACTGCATTTCATCTCTTCTCCATAGAAATACCTGCAAACAACTACCAGAGGACATCAAGGAAATTTCCCTGGTATCAGCCAGATTTCTTCTAGTTGGTCCTCTCCTGGAAACAGGCCATAGGTCTATGGGACCCAACTAAATCAACAATACATAAATGTAAAAATAGTAAATGAGTCTTATTTTGTGTATCATATACCTAGTGCCTGATCTTATATTTTCACATAGTTTTAATTCAGCAGGAGATCTAGAGACCATCTCTGTCCATATTAGTAATACGTGACCAGCATAAATAATATATTTTCTTAAAGTTTTGTCTAAAGGTACTGATATTGGAGTGTTGTTATCTAAGACATCTGAAATTATTGAAACTGCATGCATAAGTGACATGTTGTACACCCACCTTACATATTTCAGGTGGTTGTCCATTTACTCATATTTTAGCTTAGGTGTCTGGACTACATATAACTTGTCACTAGGTTCATCTAGTGTTGCTAATGTTAGGTAAGAAACATTTCTTGATAACATGTCAAAGCCTATGCAGAAATATATTTGCATTATACTAGCTCATTCATGAATTTGTTGTTGTTGTTGCTCTTTGCATCATTGGCATTGCCTTGCAATAAAAAGTTCTCTGAGGTACAAACCCATAGCAAAAATATGAGATTATTGTATACAGATTTTCCACTAATCTGTGAGGTACAAACCCATAGCAAAAATATGAGATTATTGTATACAGATTTTCCAGTAATCTGTCACCATTTTGCCACTGTTTTGTAATCTCTACTTAACTGAGCAAATTACTCTATAACTTGTCAGATCTGATGGATTTTTACATCTTTTAAAATTAACATGATGTGGTCATATTAGAAATATGCCTGATTCCCAGTGGCATAAAAGATGCAAGAAATGTTTAAGATATGCCCTGGGATTCAGAAACATTGCTTATATTGCAGTGTAAGGTTTTATTATCATGGTTGAAGATGCAAAATTAATTAAGGAATCAACTGGTGGTGATCATACAGCTTACATAAACAGGGGTATGCATTGAGAACAGTCTGAGGCTCATTGATTTCAGAAATGTGTGTGAAGCATATCCATGACCATGCAGGTCCATACTCACAAGCTTTACCAGTTTGAGAAATACTGAGAGACATATTAAGGGCTTCCCAGCAAAGTGTCTGTGAGGTTCTTAAAGTTGGGAGAAATGTGAAGACAGGGATAATGGCAGGGTTAAAGGAAACTCTGCTTCTAAATAAGACTGCACACTGTTCACTTACAGAGTTATAATTTTCTCTATGTGAAGGAATGGCTGCCAGTACCACTTTATCTATAATAACTACCTTTCACACAAAGTATTATTTTCACACACACACACACACACACACACACACACACACACACACACACACACACACACACACACACACACACACACACAATTTCCAGGGAAGGCTGGCAGAATTCGTTAATTCCCAGCAGATTTCTTCTTGGTCCTGTTCTCACCAATTAATATCTGTTTTACTGGTAGTCAGTCAAAGCAGTCTCAGTGGTATAAGCCCTACAGTTTGCTACCCACAATGTAAATAACAGTTACCCTCTTCTCATCTAAAAAACAGTGCATTAATATGCTTGTAATAAACAAATAATAACCACAAGAGCTTCAAGGCAAATAAATGATTTTTACTTAAAGAAACCAAGTGCAAATTCAGAGTAAAATATATGTATGTTGGCACACAAGGAACATTAAAAGAAAATGCAGAAGACGGAGAGGATGTCTACAGAAAGTCTAACTAAATTCCCTGGCCAGCTCACTACAAGAACAGTCTACCTCTAAATAAATAGCTAGTTTTCACAGACAGGGTACCTCCACAGGCAAACATCAGCAAATAGAGCAATTACATTTCTTCATCTTCACAATTTATACACAGTTATACAGCACATAATTGTTGGCATGTTCCAGTGTTCCCTGATATCACTGCTACAAAGACAGGTCATAAAACAGCTTCTCCCCATCCAACATCACAGTCATCAAAGTTTGTCAAAACACCTCTACATCTGTTTTGCATTAATTCAATTCTATGTAGATCTTAATATATTCTAGTAGCCTTTACATTCTAATGTCTTTTTATCCTTGTTTGTTATATTGGAAAAAAATGCATCTTGTCTAGAAAACTGGCACATATCCCTATCCTTTGACATCTGGACAAACAAATTTGTCTCATTTAACCATGAGAACATTTATTTCAGATAAGCATGACAGAAATAGAAAAAAAAATCAGCATAGAAAAAAAATACATTCTGCTTCATTCAGCCTGGCATCAGCACATTTCATTGACAAAATGCAGAGCAAAGTTGAAATGCAAACAATGGGTCATAAGGGGCAGGAGAACATGAATCGTGGGTATGTGGGAGAACAATGCAGGTGGTGCAATGTGGGATAGCAGGACAATGGAAGCTAGTGCCAGATGTCTCTGCATTAATGTGTGGGCAAGGGACAAGGGAGGGAATGGTGGATGTGATCTACTGTACAGATGCTGCAGGGCAACATGTAGACTATGCCAGTGAAACGCAGCAACATCTGCAAAGCTAGTGGCTTAAACATGGACACCAATTAGTAGTTAGCAGTCCAGTAATATTATGTATGTCAGCCAGTAGTGAAAGACATATTATGTGGAAAAGGGATCATGCATAGGATCTGCCATGTAGAAGTGCCATCACCATGGGGTTTGCACAGGGCAAGGCAGGGCATGCAACATGTTGGGAAATCCATCTAGTGTGCCCTGTAGGAATGGCATGTCTATAGCAGTGTACAAAACACTGTGGGGGTTAAACCCACAAGTATGCAATAGAGAAAGACATATAGTATGCTATACATCTGCAGCTGAAAGCAGTTGTACGTTCTTATGTGAGTGGAATTGACAAAGATTAATTGATGACTACTTTTATATGGAGACAAGCTGTCCGCAGGAGCAAACAATTAATTTTGAGAGTTCTAAGCATTCTTTCCTGAGGACATGCAAAATCTAAAGGTACAATGGCAAGTAGTTCAGTGCAAAATAATTTTTGAATTTATAGGAAGTCAATAAGAGATTGAACCTCCATAGCAGCCTTAATACTTAAATACATGTAATATAATAGAGCACAATTTAGTTGTATTTAAAGGTAGCCAGTCCACTTTTTCTTAGGGCTAAAAGTTAATGTTTTCTTATGGTATGTAAGCTGTTTTTCATACTTGAGAGGGGAACAGAGATAAAAAAAAGAAAAGACAGGAATCAATTTAAGTGGGAACACAGGCTGTAGCATGCACTTTAATCATGGGTAACCTTACTTTTAGGCTAGGTAATGCCTATAGGTGGAGCTGTTGATTTGGAGGAATTGTTCCAATCTGAAGAGTTAAACTTCATCTTTTGAAAATGTACATAGTTTTGGTATTTGTTCTAAGTTAAAATGGGATGGCATACTCTGAAAATGTATTTTGATTTTTGTTGGAGAGTTATCATTAAAACACAAAGTCTTGAAAAATGTGACATTGGTTTAAATGGAAATGAGAGGAAACAACTGTATACAAGATCAGCCTGCCAAACATTAGGGTGTGCATGTAACAGAATAGTTGAGAACTATCATGTATAACATGTGGGAACAATAGATTTTTATCATAATGGCTACTCTATCCATATTATCTAGGAACATAAATGGCCTTACATATGTAGACAAAAAAAAAGAAAGAATATTGAATTAGATTAAGAAATGTAGAGTTTTAATAATAATGCTACAGGAGACACATTTGGAAAAAATGAGCATGTGAATATGACCAAGAAAGGATTTCAGAATGAATATTCAGTAGAATATCAGGGACAAAGGAAAAGGGGATTTATTATACTAATTGCTAGAGGACCTCAAATAGTGATAGAAGAGGGAATAATGGCAGATTTGTGATAATAAGGGGTGACTGGAAAGGGAGAAAGATTATGTTGGCATGTATTTATTTTTCACCAAAACTGCTATTATGAAGTTTAAGAAAATTTTGGGAGAATTACATTCAGCAGGGAATATTACTTATAGGTGGGCAATGGAATTTGATTTTTGATAGTGAAGCTGTATCAGGGTGACATAGAAGGGAAAATGTAACAAAAGAGGGTAAATTTCTAAAGAAATTTATGAAATTAGTTGGTATGGAAGATGTGAATTCAGCAGTAGGAACTTGAACAGAATTTACATATTATTCCCCAAGGTACAATAACTACACTGCGGTGGTGGTGTTGCGGTAGCGTTGTCGCCTCACAGTTAGACGTTGCCCATTCAATTCTCAGTTAGAGCGTCTTCTGCGTGATGACATGCGTGAATGGGCATTCCTTCATTGAAGGTTGTGCATTAGGCCTGGCAAGCCAGCACGTAAAACTCTACTGCCAATCATTAGCGGACCGGAGTTCCGCTGTGGTGACCCCTAACCGGGAAAAGCCAAAAGACACAAACAAACATTCCCCAAGGTACAATAACTGGATTAGACTACATAGCAATTCTATTTCACAGTAACGTGCATTTAAGCAACTGCACATCTGGAGACACAACAGACCAAAATGTATAAGCACTTACAGTTAAAATCCACTTTTATTCATAAAAACACACACAAAAAAACTAAGTAGAAGATAAAGCACTTTTGTTCCCATGTGGAAACTTTATCACATAATTAGAATTTTGAAATATGGTCATATTTAAACATATATTAATCACATTAAATTAGTCATATGACCAGCAAGCCTCCATGATGTAAGCTATTATAACAGCTAATCTTAAAAGTACCTTGCCCAATACATTAAGAACAGAAACATGTAATGTCTATATAAAAATGTAAAAATATAACAATATATAAATATATAATTACATAAATAAGTGAATTTCAATATAAATATACTAAAAACCCAGTTATTATTATTAATATTCATATTTATCTTTCAAGGGACTTTAATTTCAACAAGCATGTGATAGAAATGTGGTCATTTAGACCTGGCCAGTCTGTAGCATTGAGTCTGAACTGCCACTGTAGTTCTAATTTCTAAAATAAATAAATGTTCAGCATTCTAAACTACACACAGACTTAATAGCTTTCTTCTGTAAGCATGGTTGTGAATATATGGATTTATTAATCCACCATAACAACAGACAAATAGTTGAACTGATAGTTGAAACTACAAGTTTAGACCAAAGCATTACCAAGGATTCCCAGTATGAATTTCATAAAGTTGAATATTCATGAATTTCTACTAGCATAGCTGCACAAGTTAACAATATAAAATATCATAAAATTAGCAAAGTAATACAGGATAGGAATGAATATGCTAATAACCAGGCATACCCCCCACTCCCTCCCTCACAAAGCTGGGGATGAAAACATGTTAGAGCTGATCCTCCCCACATGCTGAGAATCAAGGAAGCAAGCCTTCCCACTTCCATGGTAAAGTGACTCTATCGGGAATCCACCCTCCAAGGGGGTGCAATGTGACACTACAAGGGATTTCTCTACCTTCATAGCTGCACATCACCTTTGATGTGGACTTGCCTCATATTAGCTTGATGTGATTGCTACCACACACTCCAGTAACACCAACCACACAGCAGCAATGTTCATCCTCCGACATCCCTCAGCCCTCCTCCCAAGAGAGGTGAGTGAGCCCATCTCCTACATCCCTCAGCCCTCCCCCTGGGAGAGGTGAGTGTGCCCAACTCCTACATCCCTCAGCCCTCCCCCAAGACAGGTGAGTGAGCCCAACTCCTACACCCCTCAGCCCTCCTCCTGAGAGAGGTGAGTGAGCCCAACTTCTACATCCCTCAGCCCTCCCCCTGGGAGAGGTGAGTGAGCCCAACTCCTACATCCCTCAGCCCACCCGTCATTCCTCTTTCTTCCCTCAGGTAGGCCTCCTTCTCTCTCTGTGCCATAGAGCCAACTAGTGCTGAACTGAGTGAGTAGAAGGAACAGTGTATATACAAACTCAGTTAGTGTATGTAATCGGAGATGCAACTTCATTCATATATTGGGTGACCTCAGTTTATTTCTTTGTGATGTGGTACTTTTTCATTATTCTTGCCTTACATTTTTTCCATTGCATTCTTGAATTTTTCAGCTAGTTTCTGACTGTATTACTTCCTCAAATAGACTGCTCTTGTTATCTGGCAGTCATCTTGTAACATAATATTTCCTTGTGCCTCACTGGAGGCATACAGGAATAAAGACCTGACTATAGCACATGCAACCTGAGTTTCATTAGTGGTTCAGGCACTTGACAGTACATACTGGGAGGATGAGCATGCTCATACTGAGGGGAGTCCTGGACAGTCTTACCGCCACTCCCTGACAAGATTTCTGTTCTATTGACAGGGGCTGGTACAGACACAACATGGGGGGAGCAGCCAACCCTTTGATGGTATCCCTTGATGGTCATACACAGTGGGCACAGTGAAAGTTATTAAGAGGACAACAGGAGGTCTCTATAGTGTCCAGATCAAAAGCCAGGGGGAGAGTTTAGGCCAGTATCATAAAATGACCACCTTGGTGGGAAGCCGTCGGGGTAGCAAATGCACCAAATTCTACGTGGAAAATTACTCCACTACATGTCGTTCACCCTAGAGGATCTGAGCAAAGGTCTCCAACCTTAGGGAATGAATAGTCATTAATATGATAGAAGGAGGGGCTTTAAGTTCAAGATGGCAGAAGGAGAAAAAGACCCAAGAAAAAATAATAGCAATAATATTTCCTTTTGCTTTCCCTAAGACATGTATTTTATATTTTCAGCTTATGTCTTCTTATGCTCATATATATTTTTTGAATGATGATAACTATTTAGACTGTACTAATTTCTATAAAGTATTTGAAAATGTCTGTTACACCCCCTTTCTGCCTCCTTTATTCAAGACCATGCATGAGATATACAATTAATGTTTAATGCCTGACTGATCAAAATATACTATATTAATCCTACCATATCAAGTACTGGGTACCAAAACTCATAAAAACACAAAAAGAGCATTTTCTGGGACAGAAGCACCCGCTCCACCACTCAGATCTATACAATACTGAGTAAGCAGGTTGGAGAAAAATTTAATTCCTTACTGCAGCAACTTCAACTAGGGGAAAATAAACACTATCCTTAACATGAGAGATAATGCTTTTGATGTCTTAGCTTGCTGAAATGGGGTTCAATAAATATTAAGCTCTATAGATCTCTTTGTTTTTTAATGTGGAACATTTCTGTTTCCATCTTTTTGTTTGCCCAATCTGTTTTATGACTTTAGAATATTAAAGCCTCCAGAAATAATGCACAAAATATTCCTTTTGGGGGAATGCTCTTTCCAATTGCCTTTACATAAACTCACAGCAAAAAGTACTATTTTCAGAAACGAAACCGATTACTTATTTCCCCATTGCCTCATGCACAGTCTCTAAAGGGGAACAAAGTAAACTAATGAATTTCAAACATGTATTTATGTGCTTTCCAATCACTCTAACAATTAATTAACTAATTAATATATCATAATAGTAAACATAAAGTAACAGGAATATATTGCAACATTTCCGATTGGAATAACTGTGCTAGAAACATTTTCCGTTTAAAACTTATCAAGCTATCATATATTTTAACATTTTTTTTTTCGTTTCTACCTTGCATTAATTCTTTTTTCTTCTTATTTTAATACATGTAACATGTCCTGGAACCTAATGTTCTGCTTATTTTAAAGCAATGCATGCTATTGTAACTCTTTAGTGCAGATTCAATAAAGCCTACTCGGTCTTCTAAAACTGTGTTCACGTCGGAGCATGATGCGCACACAGTGGCACACAATTTTGTATTCAGTAAGTGGCTCTACACAGTATGTAGAGCTGTCAAACATGGTAAACATTATGGTATGCTGATTACAGCATAAGCAGCTGAATTGTATGCTAATCAACCAGTTTAAGATGAAGGAGCTATTCAACAAGCTATAAAGCGATCATGTAGACTTAGTGTAAGTTTTCCCTGAGAATTCCAAAACCTATTTGAATACAGCCACAGAAGGTACTCTACATGGAAACATTGTTAGGGACTGAAGTTGCTGTTATGTGAAACAGGCACAAGTCTATGCTGCTGCTGCTGCACATACATCCCAACCAAGGGTATTTAGACCCCTATTAACTTACCATGGTCTGCATGATGGTGAAATTGTAGAGTGCTACAGGGTGGATAGAAACACACTACAGGAACTCTGCAACCTCTGTCATCCACAACTGACAGCAAGGGCAAACCAAGAGGAACCAATACCTCTGGAGACTAAGGTATAAGTAGCACTTAGGAACTTTTCAAAGGCCAACAGGGCATATGCTGTGGATATCACAGGCATCAGCATCCAGGATCCTACATCAGTTCCTGAATGCTATGCTACAACATGCCACTGGTTGCATACAATTTTCCCCATACACACATGGAAATAACAGGATGACTACACCACTGCAAGAGCAAAACTCTTGAAACCCAACTGACGATGTGGAAACACACCAATAGTACTTGGCTCACCCACCCCCCAAAAAACAGTAAAATGACAGTTTGTAGAATCCAAGGAATAACATATAATTCACCTGTTATGAATGCTTCCCACACAATTTTCACAAAATGTGCACACATGTATAACTTAAACGTAAACTGTATACCATTGCTAGGCACCTCTCACTGTGCCCAGCACTCCCTAGTGGTATCTGTGGGCCATCTTAGAAACATTGCAACCCTGTGTCATTGACAATATAGTACTTTACATTGCAATGGAATAAGTCTGAAAAGACTGTAAGGTAACTAGTTTTAACAATAACACTTGTAAAGACAGTTAAGGCTGTGTATCTGTGAAAATCAATGAATGGCAAAAAGGCATATGCCAAGAGTGAAGTACAGGAAGTTAATACAGATAACAGTGTATTCCCCTAATGCATATAAATAACAGTTCTCTACATAACATGTGAACAAATCTAGCATGTACCTGAAAATTGAAAGCATACTTTAGCAACATCAGAAGCCTTCTGTGCAGATAAATCAAAAGAAATGTCAATTCTTATTGTTCTACAACTACACAAGTCCTCTCACCTTCAGGTTCCATTGTTTCACGGTTACCTTGTTATGGTGTAGACTCATGCCTCTGAGCACAGTGAAGATGCAAATGAGATGTGAACTCATTAAAATTGCTAAATCCCAACTTATGGCTTTGTGCAGCATATGTAAACATAGTGTAGGTACTACCTCACTGTTTATTGCTAATGGACTGCAACTGTGAATGGCTAGTGGGAGGGAGACGGGAGAAGGTATACACAACAATTCAGACTCCCTTACCTGCAGTGGGGTGTGTCAGCCAGGTTAGACTTACAAAGTGTAGAAGTAATTGTATCAAGGTTAAAGTAAACAGCACACATTTCACAGTTTCTTTACAGTAATATCCACCCTCCTCTCCATTTGTTGAAAAGTGTATATTATTTAATATTCTCACACATTTTAAGGACAATGATACAAAATGCCTTAAATAATGCATGTCTCAGATTACTGTTTGGATAAGAGAAGAATGAACACCATACAAAGATAACACAGAACTGCATTTCTGCAAAAAGTAGTTATAAATGGTTGCGTGATCACTCACTGAACTACATCTGAAATTAACACTTAGGTACAAACAACTCAGAAGTGTACAAGTGCCATACGTCTTGTTAATACTGTGGATGATTTGGACTTACTTGTATGCACAATGATTTTCATTTCTGCTGCAAAGCTGTTTTCGTGGCAAAGAGGGATAAGACACCCTTACTGTGTTTTGTAGGTTTATTAGTGTGAGAGTTCAAATCCAGACTTGTGCAAACATTTTTCACGTTTACTAATATTTATTTTGTATTGTTGTTTATTTTGTAGATTCTGTTTCATAGATAAAACAAGTTAAGCTTTGCTTCTCATGTTTGTGCATTGGTTACTATCCCACAAACTTGAACTTATGGCCCTCACATGAAGCAGAGAGAACACCTACAGACATAATGCAGACATTCTTGATTTCAAAAAGGATACATTGTTGCATCTTTTCTACTAAGTGGCATTGCACGGCGGTTAGCAACCTTCCCCAACACCTGCAGGTCTAGAATACCTGCAGAGAGGAAGCAGACAGCAGACAATTTCAAAATAGATACATTCTATCAAATATGTTGAGCATTATGCAAACACATTAAGTGGCGTTGCGTGGCAGTTAACACACAAAAGTTAATAAAGGATATGAAAATATCCAACTGTTTTTTAACTATTCCTGTGGCAGCAGGTGTAAGTGTAGGGCTGCAAATCACATGGTCCTGGGTTCTAATAGAGGAAATTCCAGATATTTTTACAGTTGTTCCCTTTTACATTATATTAAAATTCACAAGAAAAAAATTATTACACACTCCCAATTTTTGTACACTCAGTTTTAATAAACTCATATACATTATTTGTGTGAGTGACGGCATATTGACTAATATGTTTCTGTATTCATAATTGTGTTCTCTGGCCTTGGATGGTCTTCTGACATTAATAATAATCATACACACAGGGATGTATAAACCAGGACCATGTCAGGCCACACATACACATGGTTAACCCCTCAGTCTGTCATGTGTATTTATATGTAAATAATGAGTATAATTAAGGAACACTTCTTCTGTGGCAAGGATAAAAAAATCACCCCTGTGGAAGAAAATGTTTTGTCTCTCATGCATAGGTTTGAATCTCACATTGTAAAAATTAATTTTATCAGTGTGTGAAGCCACACAAAAAATGTGTCAAGTCATACAATTTATAGCCCCAGTACATGTCTGCAAAGTTAAATCACCTATCAGTTACAGGAACAAACAGCCCTCAAACTAATGCCAAGTGCCACATTAACCTTCCAATTTCAAAAATTGCTTTCCTCTCTGTTTGGCACTGTTGTTCTCCACTTAACATTGCACAACTGCTATTGGCATCATTGTTTGGGTTTGCACACAACCAGTAAACTAAGAGGCATTGGCAAAAACTCATTCTTAACTATTGCTGTTTTCCCTGGTTGAATATGTCTGGTTAACAGCTCCCAGTACAAGTCTGAGGCTTGAAATAGTCTAGCCAACACTGTCTCCAGTGTGACTGGCATTCCATGCACTGGAGAACAGTGTAGGCATCACTTTAATGTGGTGAAAAGATGCAAGAGGGATTCAATAACTAGTGAATGGATGAGTTCAGGACTGCTGATATCCCAGAGTTGTGTAAGTGTACTGATAAAGGATTTATAGTAGGTGGAAAGCTGCATATAAGCAAAACTGGTATGCATAATTCTCTTCTCTTTATTCCACAGCCAATGCAGAGATTATGGTGAATAGAAAGGTCTATGCTGAGCATCTAGAGATACGGAGGGAAGCAAGGGGTATGTATACAGCACTAGTATATTAGTTAAATTATTTCTTTTCTGTACAGTTGTAGCAAAGTAAGCATGCATATCCTAACTGTAAAGGGAATCATGAATGCTTCTGTCTGTAGCACAAGCCAACTGTAGGAGTCAAGTCTAGTATTGTAGTCAAGTATTGTGAGTTCAAATACCACAAGTAACAAATATATAATAAAATCCTTTAAAAATATTACATAATTTAATTTCAACACAAGTGGTATAAATGCCATTAAGTCAATAAATTGTTGACTTAATCTCTATAACTGGACCAAGCATATGTGCACTACATGTACATTGCAAGGATTATTTTCAGTAATCCTTACTTATAGTTTGTAGTTGTTAAGAAGTATACTTAAATGTAAAATTTGTCATAAAATACTTTATTATTGTGACAATGCATTGTATGTCGCATATGATGGCATTAATTTTATCTCTTTTTTTCTCTCACCCCAACCCTTATATCTATTTTTTTCTGTGTGTCGTCAAAATGTTTCCATGTCATCAATCTCTGAAAAAAAAATCACAAAATATTTTACAGCACAGGAAGGTAGGCCAGCTCTCATGGCTCAGCCTGTCCCCACTCCACTGGCTCCTGCATCGATGCCCAGCACACCTGGGCATAATCTTGCAGTACTGCCTCTGCTGTCCCTGCACTACCTGGGCCCTCCACATTAGATAGCACTTCCCCAACAGCTGGTGTGACCGTACCCTTCAGGAGTACTGATGAAGGTGGGGATTTTATCACCTGCCAAGAGATGCCAGGATTGGTCAACAGAGTCGTGCACAGCACCAATGGTGCATGCCTATGCTGGATGGAGAGGCTGACCTCAATCATGGCCAAGAGGAGAAGAAGCCAAGCACTCCAACAGCCAGCAGAGTAATGGGACAGTGATGACAATCCTGCAGGTGAGGATTAGATTCTCACTATCTCCATGTTTGATAGGCATGGGTATCTGCTGTCCCCTCCCTAACCCCAATCATGGTGTCCCACAACCTGTCATGTCCCTCACCAGCCCTGTGTCTTGTCTTCTTTGTCCTGTTTATTTGCATCTGCTTCCTCACATATCCTACTTACCTGACCCAGAAATACCTATGGCCCTTACCCAACATTCCTCTCTTATTAAAGCAAAAAAAAAAAAAAAATGGGCACCTGTCCCACCAAAAAGTATCATCCCATACATAGATCTCCACTGCACACATGTCTTCTTGACACACTTGATTTGGTCCAATTGACAACAACATGATTGCATTATTGTCACCCATTTGTTGAGGTAACAGTCCAAATTCAGCTAATATTTTGTACATATTTTCATGTTACGCCGTTGAAGAGGTGGATAGCTATGTTTCTTTTCCACCTGCCTCATGCACATTCCTATATTGCTTTCCCTTTGTTCTTTCCCCTGCTTGCCCCTTTCCTATGTACCCCATTTTAACACCTTTACTCTGGTCAAAAAATAGAATCACACACAACACACAGAAGTAAAACAAAATGCAATGGAGCCCTTCACTGTTTGTCCTGTGTCAAGCGTTGGTGAACAGCTCTTAAATGGTGTAGTTATGTCCACTCAATGCTGCTTAAACATGCTGTGCTGAGGTAACACACAGTGAATGCAGTATAAACAATTATTTCATCGCATTATCAATACATATTTAAAAGTATTACATACACCTGGATTCAAACCCTTTATCATCTAGGCTCCAAAAGAAATGTGTCAATGCATTTACGCCTGCTGCCACAGAGTCAGCTTAGCAGCAGGTGTGTTTCTTACACTCAGTACTCAGAACTCTCATAATTTCACCAATGAAGCTTGCATTTGCTCGCCGCTTAACTATGCGCAAACAGAAATAGCAGTAGAAATGTGTATCTTGCATGTGCAAAGACTTTGCCATTGATCATGTAAAACAGCTGCTTGGTGGTGTGCTATGGAAAGTGCACAGCAGTATGTATTTCTTATGTTTACTGTACATTTAGCCTTCATCCCATGAAAATACATGTAAAAATACAAACAAAGGGAAGGCACTTTTTAAGAAAAGATCACATATTTACACTGTAGAAATCTGTTACCTCCACCCATGCACTTCAGACTTGTTCTCTCAGTATTTGTTCAAAATATATCAACTACACTACAGAAATAAATAACAAATGCTTTCTTACATACCATGCACATTATTATACTGACAATACACATTCAGATTTTCCAGTACTTGTAGTAATGTGGATAGCTGTTTGCATATAGTTTGCAAAGCTGTATTTTTTAGGTATACCTGCACATTGGAAACACAACAGCAAATGCTACACTTTACACACTCATTAATTTAGTAACAGGCAGATCTTTAATATCTTGACAGTTGTACATGACTACTTATCCATTTCAGATAGGCCTCCCAACATCTTCTCTTGTCCTGCATCCTTGTAAAAGTAAGACTTGTGCTGTGATCCTTGCATTAAATACTGAGTTCTCTAGTCAGTGCACTTATGTAGGGGTTCCAATCTCACTGCAGTGAACTGGTTTGTGTGTGCATGTGTGTGTGTGTGTGTGTGTGTGTGTGTGTGTGTGTGTGTGTGTGTGTGTGTGTGTGTGTGTGTGTGTGTGTGTGTGTCTAGTCAGAAGAGTATAACTGTGTATCCTGCAGTCCCATGGAGTGCAAGTTGTACATGCCTACACATCCATTTCATTCAGGCCTCCCAGCATCTTCTCTCAAACATCTGATGCTGATGTCATCCACTATAAATTGTCCTACGGCATTGCAAAAGCCAGATTTGTGCTGTGGTACTTGCGTAAAGTACTGAGTTCTGTAGTCGGTGTACTTAGGTAGGGGTTCTAATCATACTACAGTCAAGTGGTGAGTGTGTCTCTTTCTAGTCAGAAGAAAATAATTGTGTATGCTTTGGCATCAGTACAATCCCATAGAGTACCAATATTTTGAAAGTCGCACATGGCTACACATCCATTTAATGCAGGCCTTGCAACATCAACTCTGAAAACATCCAATGATGATGGCATCCACTATGAAACATCCTGCAGCATTGCAAAAATCAGACTTGTTCCATTATGCCTGTGTTAAGTACTGTGCTGTGTAAATAGGTAGGAGTTCTATTTTTATTGCAGTAAATTAGTATGTGTGTGTGTGTGTGTGTGTGTGTGTGTGTGTGTGTGTGTGTGTGTGTGGGTGCATGAGTGTATTCACTTGGTTGATATTTGAGAGAGTATTTTACACCAACATGTCAGACAGTGCTATTACCATCTTCTCACTAGACACTGCTGGTATCAACAGCTATAAACTGTTGTTGGACACTGTAAAAGCCAGATTTCTGCTGTGGCACTTGTGTTAAGTACTGTACTGTGTGAGCATGTGGGTAGGTGTTCTATTCTCACTACAGTCAGCTGTGTGTGTAGTCAGCAATCACTGTGGTAAAATTTTAGAATGATATTCAAGTTTACAGCTATGTCAAACCCTTCTCCGAACATCTCATTGTAGCATACAATGATGATGTCATCCTGTATAAAATGCACTCTGACAGTATGCAAGACAAACCTGTGCTGTGGCAGTAACATTAACTACTCTGTGTGTAAACTAGTTTACCTACACATATTGGGGTTCTAATCTGACAACAGGTGACTTGTGGGTCTGTATGTACACCTATCACTCTTGAGACAATTTTACACAGGGATGTGATGCCACATCCATGTCTTACACTCCTCCCAACATGTTCTCCTTGGCATACAATGATGCTATCATACTCCATAAAGTGCAATGTGACAGTGTTACTGTCAGACATTTGGGAGTTGCTACTGTGACACTGCATGGCATTAATATTATACACCTACACAGGTGTAATGTTCAAATGAGGCCCAGTCTACTGCTGTGCACGTGTAGTTGATGGCACATTATGGTCATTGTATGATCTTTGGAATCATTCTTCATTGCACTACCACTTGGAAAACTTTTCACGTAGCCCCATGCATCCTCCATCCTCCTTTATCCACTGGCCACAAGATATCCTTCATGCAGAGGAGTGGAGGATGTCCTCAAGTCAAATATGCATGCACACATCATGAAGCAGAGTCCTTTCATGAGCCTCTGCAAACCATCTCAAGACCACTGCATGTGTGATTGCTAATTCTGTCATGGTGTGGTGCACCTATCCCATATGGACAGTGGTAGGATGTAATGCAATTAAACAGGGATACACTTATGCACAATAGGCTTTCTGTCTTCCATAATATACATAATAAGGATTTTTTGCAGGGCATAATAATGGTTAGGATTTCATGTGATTTTGGCCATTAGCCTAATAATGTCCTATGGAACAGTTGACATGTCAATGTTGCTATCATTGACATGTGCTGTATTGAGGTGTGGATGTACATTATGGCTACAAAAGGATTTACAATCTGTGATATAAGCTAATGTATTTATGGTCACTGATGTCATTGCAGTACATGCTCCTTCTATAACAGCTGTAATAATATGCTTTCTGAGAACTTTTGACATGGTATGATACACTTGTTATGTATATTAGTGGCATATTAGAACATATGATTTTGTAGTGGAGCAGATCAACCTTCTACACAGTTCACATTCTGCCATCATACTGACACTTACAGTATGGCACAGGTATGCATGTGCTTACATACCATCATTAAAAATTCTGTGACTGACAACAGTATCAATTCATATTGATATATGATCACATAAGTCTTGTCTCACACACATGTTGTTATGCTGTAATATACACAACCAATGTGTTGCATGTTTTGATGCAATTGCAACCTTGTGGAATTCATTGTATGTGCAGTTGTGTTGCTATACACAAGGAATATTGAGGTAGTCAGCAGCACCATTGTGTGACTACTTGCATTTGTGTCAGGAAATGTTCTGCATGAGCCACAAACAACAGCTCCCTAATGTCCTGATATGATATCAGGCAGCTCAAACACAGCTTGCCCGTGAAGCACATATAACCATATGTTGTGCAAGTAATGTAAGTATGTGACATTAGTACAGTTGTATTTTGGGTTGCCTATTAGAAGACCGTGGTCGAACTTAAAAGACTGAAATGGCAAAATATTGAAGCGGCTTTTGAGCAAATTCTTTCCCTGGGAAAGAATTCACTTGGCCATTTCGTTACTTTGCTGTTTTCAGCACTGTAGTGAGGTCCCGGGTTGGTATATTTAAGTAGGGGGGTGTGGTGGGCACAGCCCCCCACATCGGGTGTATGGGAGCAAAGCCCCCCCCCCACTTTATGTAATGTATAAAGTGTTTTATTTTTTTTTTGTTGTTGGAACAGCGGTTTATTTTCCCCTAGGAAAAAATCGCTGTTCTGACAGTTCAGAATTGTAAGCTTTCACTTACATAAGGTCGATTAATCACCGTTCACTTTTTTAAGCATTTGGTGATCTAATATAGACCCTATGTTTGTGTGCATAGCAATAGTGTGTGGAATGTGATGAATGACCAAGGCTGTATGGAGATCTTGTTACAAATCGTTTATTCCAATACATATGACATTTTAAGTGGAATACACAACTAAGCACAGATCAGTGTGTGGATGTCAGCACACATACCCACACAGAAGACATAGATAATCTGCTAGCTGACAGTTTGTCTCACGTGTCACCACCCTGTTGCAACTGGCCATCAGCCAAAGTATACATACAAACATTACTCAGTTACTATTCTCAACAGGGCAACACATCTGTGTGCACTCTATGGCTAATAACACAGAAGCAATGGGCCCCGACAACATCACAGATTGCCTGTAGAGTGACTTAAAACCTGACTTACTAGAAACAGTTGGATCCATACATCAACACAGCCTTCAGATGGCCTATGTTCCCACAGATGGGTGTACAGCAACATGCATCCTTCTGACTCAGGGGGACCATCACCTGATGCATTAAGTTATACACCCATCCTGAAATTCCTCATCTCTGAAGTAGGAAAAGTAGTTATCATAAACCTTCTCTAAAACTACACAGGTAATATCCTGTCTGTGTACTAAATCCACATTTGATTTCTTCAGGCTACACCATGTCTGTTACATCTGTTCACTGTCTTCAAGAGGGTTACCAAGAGTATGCATGATGAAAACAATATCATCCTGTGTAACTTGACATGGCCATTGCATTGGACACAAGTCAAGTATTGCAGGGAATTTGTCACAGGTGGCCATAAACCCCTAAATCACCAAGTGAGTAGACAACTGGAACACATATGTGACTGAGAAATATGTTACAGTGTGTGAAGTCACCTCAATCTAGAGTCCAGTGACCAGGTATGTACCTAAGGGCTCTGTGGTAGGCTCTTTCCAGGCCATTATTTAAGTGTCAGACATCAAAACTGACTTACACATCCTTTCTTCAACCATTGTTGAGGAATGAAAATTGTGAACACTCATTAAATCCAAGTGTGGTATTGGTATAATGCATACACTATCAACACACATAATGTACTGATGCCATAGCAATGTGGACAAGGTAGATGAAGAAAACTCATGCAGGGATTAGTTCCATTATGAACACAAATACACAAGATAATTATAGTATGGACAACACACCTCTATGAGTAGGTCAGTTGGTATGCACACCTGTCAACTAGTCAGGGTTGTTCCTTATTTCTAATACAGGCGTAACAGTGTCCCTCTGAGCACCTCCGGGAGATGTTACATTTTGAAGCAGGTGTGCTTGATTCCCCTCACACATCGCTGACAAATCATAATAGTTATACAAGTGTGCTCTTGCAGAACCATCTATGATCACTCACAATCATATAAGTTATGTGAAAGACATGGGATTACTGGTGGTATTATTCTGATATTGTCCATGATTGTGCATGCTTCTGTCTACTGTTGTCCATGGGCCTGTTACTATGTTTCCCACTTGGTTGAGACCTGAGCTGACAACACATTCATATTCAGGCCAAGGGTTTAGCCAGGCATACTTTTTGTACTCTACTGAGTACATTTTTCCTCTTATCAACATGTCTTTTTTCAGATCGTATTATGTCTACAGTTGTCTAAATGGATGCCTTTAACAACAGATGCAATGTTGCTAATCTAAAAACAATATTTTAATATTTTTACAAGGAACAGCTGAAAATGTTACTTACATTTATTAAGTGTTGGGGGGGTAACATTTTGAGAGATGTGCCCATTTTTAAGTGATAGGTGTGTGTGTGTGGGGGGGGGCTGCACTAAGAGCTTGTGAGTACAAAATGGAATTTGCTTGCTACACCCCTGATTCAGGCAACTCATTTTGCACAGCTTCCCAATATCCACATAATCCCTACTGTATATGCCATTTCTGATATATGTCCTGTCCATTGTTCATGTCAGGATGCTTTTATCACAAAGTATCCACTCCATTGATATGTCACCATGTGTGAACATCACATAATATACAATAACTGTGCAGTCTGTACTGTATCATATCAATATTTGATTACTGTTCATAGGTACATAGGTTTATAGGTAGGTACTAGGCTATTGGCCCTAGGGCCTATATAAGCCTAGCCAAAAAGGTACCCTGGCTTTCGCCACCCAAGAAAATTATTTTCCTGTGCCCCTATTGAGCAGAGCTACAAAGGTGATCCCCGGGGTGAATTTCCTATTTCCCACCCAATCATCAAGATTTTTCTTGAAGAGTGCTAATGAGGAGCTTTGTTTGATATAGATAGGTATTTGTTCCAGAGTATGGGAAGTCTCTGGGACAGGAATCTATCCCTTCAGCATGTTCTGTTTATTGTGGTGGCAAGGTTTAGGTCCCTAGAGCGTGTAGCTCGGAGGGATTGGGATTTTTTTAAGTGGAGCATGTCCAACAGCTCTGGGTTTGACATAGCTTTGTATGTTAGGCAGAGATCGCCTCTGAGTAGGTGATATGCGATGGAGTAAAGCTGGAGTTTTTTGAGATGGTCTATGTAGGGCATCTGTTTGAGGCCGGTAATCTTCTTTGTGAGGTATTTCTGCAGCCTTTCCAGTTGTTGTAGATGTCTTGTGAGGTACATACCAAAAGGGGCGTTGTACTCTATAATGGGTCTAATGAGTGATGAGTACAGGGGAACAATGACCTCTTTTTTTCCTGAATGAGAAACCTTTTGTGATGAGGTGTGCCACACAGATGGATTTCCTGACTACTGTGGTGATGTGATTATCAAAGGAGAGACTACTGTCCACCTGTGTCCCAAGGTCTCTTATCAAACTTTCGGTGTTAAGTAGACTACCACCTGTGTGGTAGCTTATGAGTACAGAGTTTTTACCAAAGGGGATGACAATACACTTTTTGGCATTGAGCTTGAAGCCATGGCTTTGACACCAGGCATCTGTCTCAGTGAGGCCCTTTTGTAGGATGTCCACATCATTAGGGAGTTTTGATTATGGCTCCTAGTTTGCAGTCATCTATGAACTTCATTAGCCAAAGACCTTCTGTGTTAGCCTGTACTTCAGAAAGGTATATACCAAACAGGAGAAGACCCAGGACTAAACCCTGTGGTACTCCACTTGTCACTGGTCTGAATTCGGATTTGGAGTCTGCTACTTTCACAGTGTCGGTTCTGTCAGTGAGCCAGTTGGCAACCCATCTTGTGATATAGGGATTTATACCTAGGTTAGTGAGTTTATCTATAATTCCAGAGTGGGGGATGGTGTCAAAAGCTTTGGCGAGATCTAGATAGGCTGTGTGAACCACCTTACCCTTGTCTACAGCTTTGGTGACTGCCTCAAAGAAGTCTGTCAGGTTTAGGAGACATGATCTGCCTTTTACAAACTCGAACTGAGTGGGATCCAGAGTTTGGAGATTACCAATGTCTTTGTTTATAGGTTCCATGATGATATGTTCCATGGTCTTGCAGACCCAGGCTCGTTAGGCTAATGGGGCGGTAGTTCCCAGGGTCCGTGGTGGCTCTCCCTTTGTGGAGTAGGATAACCATTGCTGTGCGCCATTCAGTGAGCACAAAGCCTGAGGTGAGGCTATGATTGAACACGGTGCTTAGCTGGAGTGCCAGTTTATTCTGTAGTTCATGTAGACCGCAGCCTGGGATGTTGTCAGGTCCCATGGATGCTGTGTTCTTGGCTTCGGAGAGTGTGGTTTTTACCTGTGCAGCCGTGATTACAGGAACTTTGCATTCTTCTGGTATAGAGATGGACCCTTTAGGGGGTGAGAGGGGGGTAAAGGTAGCACTGAACCTATCTGCCAGGATGTTGGTAATATCAGTTGGTTCTGTACATTTAGTGCCATTGTGCTGTAATTCAGAGCGGATCTGAGTGTTGCCATTGAGATTTTTGACATAGCTATAGAATGCTTTGTGGTTGTCTTTAGAATCAGTGGCGAGTTTGTTTTCATAACTAGCTTTGGAGGATTTTATGAGGGATCTCAGTTTCTTACTGAGGCTGACCAGGGAGTTCCTCCAATCATAGGATTTTACTCTTTTTTGCAACAGTTCCTTTCTTCTGTTGTAGAGTTTGTTTATGGCAGGGGAACACCAGATTGGCTTCCTTTTTTTGGAGGATAGTATCTTGTTTCTGTTAGGGATCCATGCACTTGTGTAAGTGCTTATAAAGTGCATTCGTGTAGGATTCAGCAGTCGTACCTCTATTGTCCGTCTGCATGGGTGTCGTGAAGTTTACCACTTCTGTTTTAAGAAGTGTGAAGTTGGCTTTGGAGAAATTTTTTGCGGTGGTTTCCCTAATTGGGGGGTGGGGGGTGGGATGTGGATGTCTAGGGTGATTAGCTTGTGGTCACATCTGACCAACCAGGAATTGACCTCTGGTGTGGAACACTGGTCGCTCATGTTGTTAATTACCAGGTCTAGGATATTGCTGCCCCTGTTGGGGGTGTGGCTAGGTTGATCCAAGGTGCTGGAATTTATGAATTTCAGAAAATGTTGAGAAAAAGAGTTGTTATGTGAGTAGTTTTCCCAGTTAATGGTGGGGTAGCTGAAATTGCCAATTTTTAGGGTGTTGGGTTGTACCCTAATATTTTCTAGTGTATCAAGAAATGAGGAGTGGGAATCCTTGGGCATGGTGGGGGATCTGTAGCAAGTTACAATTTGGATTGCGGTCATGCCAAGAGTTAGTTGCACTTGGATAATCTCGGATGCATTATGCTGAGCAACTAGCCTGGAGGTGTGGATATCCTTAATAAACATGGACACACCTCCACCTTTAGTGTTTCGGTCCATATTAGGTGGCCGAAAGGTGTGGTATGAATTATAGCCTGGTAATGCAGGGGTGCTTTCTGGAGCCTTAAACCAGGTCTCTATCACTGTACAGATGTCGATGTTCTCTATTTTAAGGAGTGCTTTGAGTGAATGCATTTTGAGGTTTAGACTTCTAGCACTGAGTAGCATTACCCTCAGATTTTGCTTGCCTGTACCTGTTACAGTGGTGAATTTGTCATTTGAACCTTGCCTAAAAAAGGCAATGTAGGGGTTGCAAGAACCTTAGCCAATATCTAGAATCCCAAGGGCGACAGGTGCAAGCCATCTCTGGCAAAGCATTGTGGTCTGTCGATCATGTCATCCCAGGCAGACAGATACTGGATCCCCTTAGAATGACACCAGAAGCTTAGCCAATTGTTGAAGTCAGTCATTTTGTCCTTGTACTGTGGTATCATTCTGGGTGATGGCAGGATGCTACTCAGGGCTAGGGTCATATCTGCCTGGGCTACAAGATCGGACAGCTCCTCCATGTCTCTTTTCATGTAGTCCAGGAAGGTACATCTCAGGTCATTCACACCAACATGGACAATGACAGAGTCATATTTGTACTTGTTGCGAAGTGACCTAAGTGCGTGCATTATGTGGCAGATCCTGGCACCTGACAGGCAGCTGACCTTACTTTTCTCCTTGTTTAGCCTGGTGAGTGGAACATCAGTGTGCCTGACTATAGAGTCATGCTACAACTGTCTTCATTGACGTGCCCTCATCTGTTGTACATTACCATGTTTCACCTGTCCTCTTCCCCTGTGTTCATTCCTAGAATTCATCTTTGTGTCCCTTTTCAATAGACACACTTCCCCTGACTATTTATTTATAATGCAGCCTATGTACTCTTGCTGATCATTTACACAACTTTTATTTAGTATAGCTATCACAGGTTTCCACACTACTCTGCACTGTATACACTTTCATGTAATGTGTTGGAATGATATACATTGCTTTATTAAAAACCCTGGTAGTTATTGTGGTTTTCCACTCAATCCTGCAGACCTAGTCTGCCCATAGGTAAACAGGTGTGCATGTCTGCAGGTGTCCATGTTGCTTTACATGGTTTCCTGGCCGTCAACACTGTTGCTGGCCATGAAAAGTGCTTGTTTACGTTTAAACATGGTATGCGGCATGCGTATGTAATTAGTGCTGCTGCTCACAAACACATAAACTCCATGTAGGCTTCATGCTAAGCCTACACAGAGTTTATTGAATCCCCAGGTTTGTTTAAATCACAGGGAGTCATATGGTTGTATCATATTGTATTTTAAAATTGACCAAGAGCACTCAGCACTGTTAACTTTTCCCCTCCGCTAGGTAAGCATACACTTCCAAGAACAACCAATCTTAAATTCATCTATCCATCCATCCATCCATCCATCCATCCATCCATCCATCCATCCATCCATCCATCCATCCATCCATCATATCACAGACCATATTCTGCTACAGCACTGTCTGGAACCCTTTTATTACATTCCCTTAAATGTTCCTCAGTCCTACATTTTATTACACATTTAGTTTGTCTTTTATACCACATGGGCCTTGTATATTAACATTTAATCCCATAAACTACCAAACTCAATGCGACATGAAAAAAAATGTTTTGATCTCAACTTTTTATTATTTAAACTCATTTCCTTACATTTTAATAAATGTTTGCAAGGAGAGGACCTACCACAGGAGTACATTCCTTAAATATTAAAATCCAAATATCTTAGCAGAAAATACATCTTGCAAGATAACGTTCTTCTTTCAGCTTTTTCCAGTTACGGGTCGCCACAGCAGAATGCCAGTCCACTAATGATTGACAGTTGATTTTTACGGTGCCAAGGTGCCAGCCCAACGCCCAACCTTCAACAAAGGCATGCCAATTCTCTCAAATTTAATGCCTCTGTAAAGGAAACTGAAACTAAGTATGATAATACCCCTCTGAAAAATCTCATCAGCAAATAAAAAATGTAATTTCTTCTTAATATCACAAACCATTTCTTGAAAATATTGCTTATTTAGTTACACAAAACATTTACCTGCTTTTTCTTTATTATTTATTTATCATTGTAGACTGGGAAAGTCCGTCTGGGATAACACCCATTTTTAGCAGAGGCACGAGGACAAAAGCTCCACATTCAATACAAGAATTCAGAGATATACTAAAAGTTTTTGCAAAAAATGTGAGAAACTACAGGAGTACAGTAGTAGCAAAGTTGCAAAGAAATAAAACATCAAACGTAACTGTCGGTTATGCAGAATTAGTTATTCAGAGCGTATGCCTATGCATGACGAGTCTATCATATAGGTCACCTAGGAAAGAGATATAATGTGTTAGCAATAAAGGTATGCAAAAGAGAGAGAAAGTATAGTGTGAGAATTCTGGGAAGAAAGAGGTAGCTTATAGAATGGCATAGTAAGAATAGCCATTTCTAATAAGTTTGAGAAATGTCCAAAGAAGTTATTATCTAGATACAGAGCCAGTTTAAGTTTAGATGTTGCCTTAGTAGCAACTTAAGAGTGTTAGTATTGGATGTCTGTTTTAAATGCAACGGGATAGTGTTCCAGGTTTTTAAAACTTGGGGGAGTAAAGAGAAATGCCAGCTGAGTTATAAGCTTCGGAGGTGGTGAGTAAAGATTTGTTATTTGATCTTAGTAGTTTAGGTTTAGAGTATGATTGGAGCATATTCTTCAGAGAAGGGCATTTATCGGGGGAAATGAATTAAGTTATGGACTATTTCAAGTTGAGAGTAGATGATCAAGAGAGAAAGTTCTAAACAGTGGAGGTGTCTAAAGGCTACACATTGGTGAGTTCTTTGAGGGGTACTTTTCTGCCAATTGTGCTATTTTATTGTAACATGAGTCAAGTTTTGTTGTGAGGATTGCATTGAGGTTTGTGAAGATGGGGGATGCATATAGAAGGGTTGCAAGCAGGAAAATGGTGGCTATAGAGTTTCTTGTGCAGCCAGTCAGAAACTGTCTTGACCTGATGAGGGATCCCAGTTTCCAATATGTATTTTTGATGGCATTGAGCATATTTTGGTCTTATTTTAGTATACTGGTGATTAAGACACTGATTTGCTTTGTTTGAGTTATGCACTCAATTTTAGTTTTATTATCCAAGAAGATGTGAAATTTGAGCTTGTGTTCTGTGAAGTTATTAGGGGTAAAAAGCATTAATTTTGTCTTTTTTGGGGTTGTGCAGTAGATTTCAATTATTTAGCCAGGATCCAGTTGCTAGGAAAACCTGTTGGGTGATGTGTTGGAAGGAGGGAGAGTATTGATTGTGCAGTGTAGAAGAGAGTTGCATTGTCTGTGTATTGAATTAAGGTTGCTTATTTAGAGACAGTATGGAGTTTATTGACAAATATATTAAAAAGGAGTGGACTTAGTATCGAGCCTTGAGGGATTCCAGCTGTGACAACTTGTAGCCTATTTGATAGGTAACTGTGGAACCATGCTAGGGATAATTTGATAAGACCTAGAGATGCTAGTTCATATAATAGCTTCTGATGAAATACTGTATCAAAGGCTTTTGATAGGTCAAGAAAACTGGTTGAAACTAGGTTGCCATCATCTCTGTGTTGATCGATAGGGTTAGTAAAACTGAGGAGTGCAGTTGTACTACCATTATTTGGTCAGAATCCATGTTGAATGGGAGAGAGTAAATCGTGATCACTAAGGGATTTGATTACCTGGGAGTGAATACATTTTCTAGTACTTTGGATAGGGGTTTTAGAATAATTACTTAGGTTTGTTAAACTGCCACCTTTATGGAGGGAAATAATGAAAGCTTTTTTCCAGACTGATGAGACATAGCTTTCCACTTTTTAATTTCTCCAAATCTTTTGGGTTTCCAATACCATGACAGGAATGGACCATATTCCTAAACCAAAGTACGATTAAAGTTCATGAGATTAATATTGTTTCAGTCTTTGATGTCAGCCAAAAGAGCTCTTTGCAGCACCTGCAGTGTGCCCAGTAATGACTCTCTGCAATTCATACATTGTTACAGGGATTGGTAACATATCTAAATATGATTGTAGATGTAAGACCCGCTGCTCCTACTACTATTAGAACTGTCTGGGTTTCTTTCTTCCACATTGCTTTAGTTTCTGCCTGCAGATCCTGATATTTTATGACTTTGTGTCTTTCTGTACACAAGACACTGTAGTCACTCGGTGTAACAATTTCAATGATCAATGCTACTTTTGTCTTCTTTTCATGGACCACTATATCCAGTTTCCTAGCATCTATCTTTTGAACTGTTGATAATGGGTGATCCCATGTGATATAAAATTCATTATTTTCTATGATGTTTTGTGGCTCATGTTTCCAGTGTTTTTCAGACACTTCAGTACCATAATGTTTGCACAATCCCCAGTGCAACAGTCTTGCCAAATTATTATGCCTTTTAGTATACAGTCCTTCTGCCATTAGTATGTCACAACCAGCAACGAGGTGTGCAGCTATTTCTAATTCACTTTTACAAAACCTACATTTGTCTGTTTCTCCCACATGTTTAATGGACTTTGTAAACCAGCGTGTATGTAGTCCACTATCTTGGGCCACCAATATTAACCTTTCATCTCTTGGTTTGAATTCGCTTCTCCTTAACCATTCCTGCATTCGTTCCTGATCAACATGTCCTACATACGTGCAACTATATTTATGCATTTTCCACATTTCTTGCCTTCTCATCTGGTCCTTCACCTTATATTCCTTCTTTTGTTTTTTGACACATTCAGTTGCTGCCTGATTTTTTTCTACTTCTGGTTTGATTTCCATTATGGATCTGTTAATTAAGATGGAGATGAGGAAGGCTGTGGCTTTGGCTGCTAGTTTTAGATACTCAGCTGGCACGGCACCTGCTGCCTGAGTTGCTGCTTTCAGTTTTAGAAGATATTTTTGTGTGACTGCAGTGGGGACTGGTGCAAGCATAAACTGATATGTAGAGTTAAAATGGGGTTCTGGGACAGATGGCAGGTTACTATTTTTGATTGGTGATCACTAGGACTGAGTTAGTGAAGAGTTAAATTGTCTAGAAATGCTGTCTGAGTTGCTATTGGCTGTGGGAGGGGGAGTGGAGGTTTGTCCTGAGTGAAGCAGTTTTCTTATGGAAGACCAGAAGAGCTTAGCGTTCTTTTAATGAATGGTTTGGAGATTTGTGAAATAAGATTTTTAGTTGTTGATTAACTGCTGTTTAGGAAGGTTAGATAGGGTCCTGTGTTCCTGTAGGTCTCTATGTGTTTTGCTTTTCCACCATTCCAGGAATGGTCCTCTTCTTCATTATTTATTTGGACCATGTGTAAGCCATGGGGCTGGGTTGGACTTAACTTTTTTGGTTCTGGTAGGTGCATAATGGTTTAGTACTTTTAGGAAGATGTGGTTAAAGTGGGCAAATATTTTGTCATGGGGTAGATTTTTTGTATGTTCCAAATGTAGAGGGTGAGGGTTAAACTGACATCTGGTTTAATTTTTGTTGTTGTTGTTGTTGTTGCAAACTTGTTTATAGGTTATTAGTCTAGGGATATTTGGTCTTTGTCTGGTTACATATGTTGAGCAATGGTCACTGTATCTGCTAGAGTACCACTAGAAATAATAGTTTAGGTTTATTTGTTAGAATCCAGTCTATTGTGGATTCTCTATTATTTTATTTTTATTTTGTATTTATTTTGTGAACTCAACTGCGGTGGTGGTGCTGCGGTAGCGTTGTTGCCTCACAGTTAGACGTTGCACGTTCGATTCTCAGTTAGAGCGTCTTCTGTGTGTTGACATGCGTGAATGGGCGTTCCTTCGTTGAAGGTTGTGCGTTAGGCCCGGCAAGCCAGCATGTAAAAATCTACTGCCAATCATTAGTGGACCAGAGTTCCGCTGTGGCAACCCCTAACCGGGAAAAGCCGAAAGACAGTTATTTATTTTGTGAACTCATGTGGGTTTGTTTATTATTTGGGAGTAACCAAATAGATTTATATTGGGTGAGGTTATTTTTTTGTTTCCAATTGATATTCAAGTCACTCATTATTATGATTTATTAAGTTATACTGCAATTTAACTAGTATAACATTTCTTCAAGTGTGCTTGCATTATTACCTGGGGGGTGGGTGTAGGTTCCTATATTGCAAATGGATTTGTTTTTGTTGATTTCTAATATGGTGAGTAGGATTTCAGCATTTCAGAATTGGTGAGGTGAGGTAGTTATTTCCAGGGACTTTTTGTATAGTCATACTGTGCCGCCTCATTGTTTGTCTTGTCTATCTAGCCTGATTATGTTGTATCTTTGGGGGACTATTACATTATAATTTATTCCAGATTTTATTCCCATACTCTGCAACTATATTGTCCAAAAAAAATAAAATACTATCATTGCAAGTTGGTTGGCAAGGTAAGGTAGTGACAAAATAAATTAGATTTCACTTCTGACAACTTATTATTAGATAATGTTTTAGGACAGGTAATGGGAAGGTTAGCACCGTCTACTCCTATAAGGAGGAGGAGGTACAAGTGACTACATAACAAGGAAAGGTTTCCTAAGGTAATATGGATTATATTGGTGAATTACTGCTTGCATAAAAAAGACTGTAAACATTAAATAACACTAAGATTATAAATTATTAATTACCAGGAAAAATTGGTGAGTTGCGCTACAGGAATATTTTTATTTTCTTTCAGTTGGAGTATTGCTTGTTGTATAGTTTACAATGTAGCCTTTTAACAGTATTTTCCCTCAGTACTGGAAAGTTAGGGGTAGAGAAACTTGTTTGGGGCAGAAGTCAACCAGTAGTGTGCATATTGTAAACAAAAAAGTAATTACATAAGGGATACAGAGATTCTTATGAATAAAACATTTCTGCCAGTTACTGCATACTTTAAAATGTCTGTTCTGCTTGGGAGGGTCTTTCGTTGTGTAAAGATGAGTGCACTATCAGTATGGCTTCCTTCAGATTCTGGGTAATGGAACATGAGGCATGCTATATTGTGAGAATATGGGGATTTCTATTTATGATGAACATTCCACTTGAAGGATCTTTCCTTGTGTGAAGACGAGTATATTATCAATGTGGCTTTCTTCACATTTTGGGTAATAGAAGATGAGTTACACTATATTGCTAGAATGTGGGGATTTCTGTTTTTTGTGCACACTACAGCAGGATGCCTGATATAGGGCCATAATTCATGGGCTGGGAATCAAAAAAGTGTACCCCTTCACCTAGTTGCTGATAAACTTCATTATTAAGCTATTACTTCTTTTTCCTTCTCCTTCACTACCAACCACTTTACTTTTTGCCTCATTTAATATTTCTTATGCATACCCTTTCAGTTTTAATGTAATTTCCATTTCTACCATCCCTTGTTCCATTCCAAATCTATGTTGCATTTTTTTTTAAATTCTAACATCTTCACCTACTGTTAATGGCTTTATCAAATTATGGGGGTGAGCACTATTAGAGTGTACAAATGTCAGCAGAAATTACTTTTATTAATAATTTAGTTTTTGTCTTATTTTCAACTTTTTCTATTAAGGTAATGTCTAAAAAAGTTAAATGTTTAATTACTTTAAACACAAATTCTATCCCAAACAATTATTGTTTAAATGAAAAACAAATCTGTCACTTGTTCTACCTTACCCTGACATACAAAACAGTAAATTGTCTATGTAACATACATACACCGCCACCTGTTCTTTGTAAATATGTTTGTGTGCACATAAAAATCATGTTCAGAATCTGCTTTAAGAAGATTACCATAAGCCAGAGCAAATAGCGCTCATACTATTGTTGCTCACTTTTGTAAAAAAAAAAATCATTATATTTTAATATGTGTTATGAGACAAACAAAAACACAGTATAGACAATACATAAGAAGAGTATGGACTTTCTCACAAATAATTCCCTACTGCCTTTATACAATATATATGCAGTATTGAAGTTTAAAGATTTTTCAAATCCAGTTCTAACCAAAAATAACCTTCATCCCAAATTACTTTACTAGCGTTTTCACTTTTTCAGTAGTAATTTAACATATAATTCTGTCTGACAGACAAACTGGTTTAAAATTTTACCTAACAATAAACCCACTCTTTCTTGAAACCCTCCAATGCCCAAGACTATCTGTCTACCCAGAGAATTTCAGTGATCCTTTTATACCTCTGGTATGGCATAAAACAAAGCTATTCTTGGCTATTTCGCATACAAATCATTCACATCTTCCATAGTGAAAAAGCCTAACCCATTTCCTCTCTGATGCAAATCCAGTAGCTCCTCATTATATTCAGAAAGCATTTTTTTTACAACCTAACATACTAATGTCCATCATTTAAGAAAGTTTTACATATTTTATCATACTCAAACAAATTTAAAACAAAATCCGCCCCTTATCTGATTCACATCTAAATAAAAGATGCTTCATACTTTTTAAATACTTCAAAGAATTCCATTCATGTTTAGTCAGATTATATCTCCTCGGTCCCTTTACATGGCTTAAAGTGCTTTAAATAATTCTTTCTTACATCCTTTCACACAAACATTAATAACATTATTAAATACATTGGGGGGAAATTGTCTTATCTTTTTGAACATCTGTATGTTGAGTCATTCATAACCTCTTGCTCAATTCATATTATTTTCTGCTGCATTGTATCATTTACTTCTCCACCCCCCCCCCCAAAGAAAAAAATTCATCAAAAGAATAAGGAGAAATATTATCCAATTCATTCATAAAATTCTTCTGGTGCTGTGTCGAAACATTGTTCACTATAAAACAATAAACTATCACTTTTTTCCTTGTCCCGGTTTCCATACCAATATTTTAATTTATAATCTACCTACATAATTTAAATAAAGCAATCTGTATGTCTCCCCATGTCAAAAAGATCTAGCCGTCCACAAGCCCTTTTCCCATTTTTCCCCATGGGGTCAGGGTGTCATTACAACAGTGACGATCATCACATCACAGGGCGGCTGGCCCTGTTGCTGCTCTTCTTTCTTTCCGCAGTACATATGCACACTCACAATTCGGACTGCCCAAACCTCCTCCTGCATGTCTTTGGAATTTGGGAGCAAACTGCAGCACCCAGAGAAACCCTACACAAACATGGGGAGGACATGCAGACACCACACAGAAGGCACCCCAGCCAGGAATCCAACCAGAAATCCTCTTGTTGTGAGGTGACAACCTGCTGTGCCACTGTGCCACCCTACCCATGTCACATAGTTCATTGGTGAAAAATTGAGTCATTTACTCACAAGACTAATAGATAGAGCGTCCAACTTAAAATCTGATAAGTTCAAAACAAAACCATCATATTTCTAGAGCTGAGGTCAGACTGACATCTCTGAGGATTCCAACAACAGTCCTGCTCTGCCTGTTGTAAAGGAGAATTACATCTGTCCTCTTCCAGTTTCTAAGAACCATGATCCCTCCTGTGATTTGTTAAAACATGTTAAGCAGCACTGTTAGTACTTTGTTCTTAGTTAACTAAGTAATAGTGTGAATCCAATCAAATACCATTGCCTTGTGTACCTTTACCTTTTGGAGTCATTTTGGGACTCTCTGTACTGTGATTACAGATTATCCCCCTTACACCATGTATTTACAGTAGGTGGAGGTAGTAAACCTCCATTCCCTTCATTTGTACACACTGAGACTAAGTATTCATTAGGAGAATCTGGTGACTGTCATCTTCTACCACTCTCTGTCCTTTTTGTTAACCTTTATAGTCCTGTTCTCTCTTTCTTTGTTTCCTTATGTATCTATATCTTGAGAATCCCCTTTGTGGCCCTTTGCTTTTCTTATTTTTACTTAAAATTTTAATAGGTTTACGTTTATGATCTATATTCAAGTTATGTATGATTTGTCAGATATTAACCATAGTTTTTGTTATAGAGTGCATATCTACATGTTATAGGTTCATAGGCTGTTACTAGGCTAATAATCACTAGGGCCCTTACAAGCCTAGCTGTATACCCCAAGCCATCTGGGTCCCAGGTATCATGGGAATCTATACAGGGGGGCATGTTACTAGGGAGGTAACTAATGATTTGTAGACAGGGGTATTAGCTAAGATAAAACTTTTATTATTGACTGTCTCTGTTCATAAGGGACATGGATCCAAGTGGGGGGTAAATTTCATGATTTCCCATCCAGTTGTCGAAGTTTTGTTTGAACAGGGTCTGGGATGAACTCTGTTTTGCATGGATGAGGATTCTATTGCATAGTGCATGGATGCTTTAGGATACATGCCTGTCTCTCTTGCGTACTCTGTTTATGTCACAACCGAAGTTCAGATCTCTGGAGCTAGTGTTTCTGCTGGTGTTTGTTTTGCACATTTGCAACAGATCCATCAAGGATAAATCTGAAAAAACCCTGTAAGCCAGGCAAAGATCCCCTCTCAGAAGCCTGTAGGAGAATGAATACAGAGACAGAGCCTTTAGGTGACCAGTGTAGGACAGGATATTCATACCCTGAATTTTCCTGTTGAGACACCTATAAGTTGGGCAACATAGAATGATTTTCTTACTGTCTTAGCATGATGGTTAAAGGCCAGATTGCTATCTACATATCTCCTCAGATCCCTTACTTCTGGGTCAACTCTTTGGTGTGGTCTATCAATGGTGTAATTAACTTGGGTTGACAGCTTCCCAAAGGGCATTATAATGCATTTTTGGCATTGAGTTTTAAGCCATGGCTTTGGTACCAGTCATTTGTCTGCGTTAAACCCTCTTGCCAGATATTGGTGTCATGTGGGTAATCTATAATACCTCCCACTTTGCAGTCATCTGTGAACTTTGTGATCCGGAGGCCCTGAACATTAGCCTTTACTTCTGAGAAGTAGATGCCAAATAGGAGTGTGCTAAGCATGGAGCCCTAGAGTACTCCACTGATAACTGTCCTTTCCCTTTCCTCCCCATCTCCCAGCCTGACAACTTTGCTCTGGTTCAGTTTGCACTCTAATATATCTTCTTCTTCTATGTTACCTTCTAGTTCATAAATGTGATGTGTTTTTGGTTACCCCTTAATACTCACAAAGTGAGGCTTGTTGCTTTTGCTTCTGTAGTGACACTATTAATGTTGCCCATTGCTCTTTTGTATCACTGTCATTCATTTTTCACAGAGCAGTTCTGAGAATTGCATCATTTAATTGAATATTGATCTCCTGGAGTACAGATGCCTTACGTTTGAATGGTTTGACTCGCATTAAGCTGATGGTGAACCAAGACTTCCAACTCATTTGTTCAATAATGGCTATCCATGTTTAAATGTGAGATCCTTAAAGTCTTTGCAGTTTTTAAAAAATGATGCCCAAGTGTGCTCTTTTATGAGCACATTTTATTACAAGACTGATCTTCCTTGAGTAGGTTCTATTATTTAACTAAAGAAACTGGAGAGGGCTCAGTCAGGCCTGCCCTTTATAGCTCATCATAAATAATCTAAAGAGGCTGCATAAAATTTAGCCATTTGACCTCACTGTTTAACTAGCTGCTTCATCTTAAAAGAGAGAGAGAAATTAACAGGAAAGTTCATTTTCCCTCTCTGTCCTCAAGCTGCCTGGCTGTTTTAGCCATTTGAGCTGTTTTTGCATTGCCTGTTACTATTTTACACTGTTGAAGGTGTTTTGACATGGTTTTGCATTGCCTGATCTGCTCTCTTTTAAATCATTGCCTTAGTAAATCTACTTGGGTGGTGCAAACGTCATCTCATAATCAGTCGTGATTCAATTATGCGAGAATTATATTGATTTTTGCAGGTCCTGGTTAGTTTACATCATTTGTGCTTCATATTTCAATTAGTTGTAGTTGGTTCTTTTGTTTCTTTTTTTGTGTGTTTACTGGCTGGGATCCAGCTAAGCTTTTATCTTCCTAAAGAGATTGCAAAGAACTCAGCCATGTGACTTCAGTTTTTAAATACGTACTTGCTGCATTTGAAAAGAGAGAGAAGAAAACAGAAGTGTTCCTTTTCTTTGCACTTAAGTTGCACAGCTATTTTAGCTGTTTTTGAGCTATGTTTACATTGTCTGTTACTGATGTATAGTATTTTAGGTGTCTTTCACTGTTTTGCATTGCTTGTACTATTTTATATAGTCTTAGTTGCTTTTAGCTAATACTGCCTTGTCTGATATTATTAGTTGCACTTTAGCCATTCTGAGCTGTTCTGCTTTGTTTAATAGTGTTTTGTTCCATTCAAATCACTGACTTAAATCTGCTTGGCAAGGTGTGGAAATCATTATAAAATCAGTTGCGATTCATGTTAGTGAGAGTTAGACTGATTGGTGCAGATACTGAGTAGTTTGCAGAACTTGGGCTTCAGAGTTTGCCTTTTTTCATCAGCTCTTTTTTTTTCTGGTGTATTCACTGTGTAGGGCCCAGCTCAGCCTTTGTCCTAAGGAGAGTGCAGAGATCTTAGCCATGTGATCTGTCTGGTTAACTTGCTGCTCCATTTGAAAAGACAGAAAAAGAGCCAGGAAAGTGTTTCTGCTTTGTCTGTACTTATTCCTAGTTATGTTAACCATTGTGAACAGTTTCTGTATTCCTAGTTACTATTTTATAATTTTGTATGAGTTTGGGCTGTTTTTCCATTGCCTGAACTATTTTTATAATATTCTAGCCAATTTCAGCAAATATTGCCTTGTCTGACAGTGCCGGTTGCACTTTAGCCATTCTGAGCTGTTCCGTTTAATACTGTTTTGCTCCATTTAAATTATTGCTTTGAGTAAATCTGCTTGGCTAGGGACTGAGACCATCCTAAAATCAGGTGTGATTCATCTGAGTGAGAATTATATTGATTGCTGAAGGTTCTGGGTGGTTTACAGCACATGGGCTTCGGATTTCATCTAGTTTTCATTGGTTCTTTTGGTTTTCTCTGTTGCATTTAATGACGATTGAGTGCACAGCTATGGCAGCAGTGTTTCCATAATGAGTGGTATGCACAAGTATTATTCTGTCTACATTTACTACAGGAAGGGTGCATTCTCATAGCATTGGTGAGTTACTTATCCATCTCCACTTTGTCTAAACTGCTTGTGTTGAGTTGTCTGAGATTCGTCTTCGCTGCGCTGACCAGAAGCACTGATGCAGCACGGGCTTATGCTAAACATATAACCAGTCCAGTACATCCAAACTACAGCTTGCTGTAATACTATAGGAAATATAGACACTAAGAAGTTCGCATAACTAGCATACAGAAGCCTTTAAGGTTATCTGGCAATGTCCTGGTCATAGGGGAATACATAGTTAAACACACAGATTCTTCACTCACCAGGCTGAGCAAAGACTGGGTAATGGTTAGTTACCTCTCAAGTGTGAGAATTCATAATGATGTAACTAAAGCACTCAAGTTTTTTGATCCCAGGTATATGTATAACCTGATCATTATGCAAACAGGAGTGAATGACTTGAAATGCACCTCTTTAGATCACATAAAGAGGAACATGTTGGACCTCTGAATATGCACACAGAAGGGGAATAAATCTAGTATTGAGCAGCATGCCATCACTGGCAAGAGTGATTCAGCAATACAAAAATAAAGATAATTGACTTTAATTATTGACTTAACTACTGGTGTTATTCTAGGGGGATCTTACATATAGCAACCTGGGATGAGCTGGTTCACAACCCTGCTTTGGTAGGGATGGTCTGCATCTCTCTCCTCATGGATTCCGTTTACTGGCTAAGACTTCTTCTTCCCCCATATTGTCTTTTTTAGAGAAGGTCCATCACCTCAAATTACCTACATAGTCACAATCAAAACAATATACAAGTAGCACTGCTCAGTGTTAGAAGCCTAAACAAAAAGTTGCACTTCTTGCAAGCACTCCTAGCCCATGAAAATATTGATATATCCATAGTTAATAAAACATAGTTTCAAAACAGTGAAGGCAGCATTTTAATGCCTACCACTCCTTCAGACTCAACACCGACTTGGATGTTATAGCCTCTGGGAGCATATCTGTGTTCCTAAGAAACCATTTCAGCTCCAGAGTGATAATACAAGGCAATGACCTAGAACTCTTTCACATTCTTCTTATGATAAACAAAACCTATTACTACATAGCAGCCAACTACTTTACCACCTTTATGACAACAGGAGACCATAAGGCATATCTTAACAGACATCCCTTACCATAGAACCTAACATTATCGTCTTGGGAGACTTCAATGATCCCTGTATCAACTGGGGAACTTAATTCACCACAAACAAGTATAAGCAGAGATTCCTGGATGTCATTAATGTCACCTCCTTGGATCAACTACTGTAGAGGGGCTCTAAAATATTAGATCTGGTTGCCGCAAATATAGTTCCCATATGCTCAAAGGCCACAGTTACCAAATCACTGGTCAACTCTGATTGTCATGCAGTAACATTTATTCTAATTGTGAAACCGGAATTACCATAAAATCCCCCCTGTCTTCAAAGGCCACTCTAAGACAAATCTACTCCAGCTAACTAACAACAGGATGAAACTCAACACCTCTTCATTTATAGGATCCTGCTTCACATGCTGCAATTTTTATGGATAAATTCTACATCTACCTCCAAGCTAGTATTGAGGCCTTTGTCCCCGTAACAAATATGTCAAATTTAAGAACAAGCACATTTAGTGGAACCCCAGTATCAACAAACTATACAATAAAAGAGAGAAACACTTTGCCCATAAGAGCAGACTTAACATCCCATTAGCTAGAGAAGAGTTCAGGATGATCAACAAAGAACTAAGAAACAAAATCAAATCCTCAAAGAGCAAGTATGAATTACAAATCGCCATCCGTGCTAAGGATAACCACAAAGCTATCTTCATATAATTGCCAACAATGCTCTGTGCTGATACAAAATCACATCACATACTCATTCCCTGAGGAGATCGCCAACAAATTAATGGGCAAATTAACCTCAAACGTTAACCCTATCTCTCCCATATCACTCACAGGAGATTAGCATGCATATACGCCCCAGTCACCTCTGAACAAGTCCTAAGCACACTTACCAAGGCTAAAGCCACTCCATAGGCCCTGACAATCTGCCAGGTTATCTTATTGTCAGTGCCACAAACTGCCTGGGTGATTCCTTATTACATCTGTTCAATCTCAGTCTCTCCACTGGATTTTATGCCAAAAGAATGGAGAACTGGTGTAGTCATCTCACTCCACAAAGTGGGACCCATCAATGACCCAGGCAACAATGGACCTACCAACCTCAACAGCATTATCTGTAGCGCAAAGGTGCACATTATTATAGAGCTCATAAACAGGGACATAGGCAGTATTCAAAACCAATTTGGGTTTGTAAAAAGTATATCCTGCCTCTTAAGCCTGGAAGACCTTTTTGAACACGTTACTAAGGCATTAGACTCTGGTAAATAATTTAACACTGTACATGTGGACTTGGCCAAAGCCTCCAATACTATTCTACACTTGGGCATCATTGATAAGCTAATGTAATTGAATGTAAATACTTATATTAGCCACTGGATAGCAAACTGGATCACGGACAAAACCCAGTCTGTTAGTGTTGCAGGCATACTCACAACTAAAGGAGAGGTTACCAGCAAAGTCCCGAAAGGAATCAGTCCTGGGACCACTTCTCTTTAGAATCTACTTCTCCGACATTAAAGTATGCATCAAAGGCTATGGCTGATGAAGTTTGATAATGACTGCAAACTTGAGAATGTCATACATTCCTCAGATGATCTATGTATTCTCCAGGATTGTTTAGCTCATGCTAACAAGTTGTGCTTGGAGCAAACAAAACAAAAATGCATAATGTGTCCTTTGGTAACACCTCCTAAAAATCAAGTCAGTCATTGGGGACTTGAAGAGCTTTATTAAAAACGAGTTATCCTTTGAACAGCATGTGGCAACTGTAGTTAGGAAATACTTTTATATAGCCATATTAATCACCAGGGGCATTTGTTCTAGATGCAGGGAAGTCATTGTTCTCCTTTTCTCTTCCTTCAGCAGACAAATACTAGAGTATAAGCCCCTCCTGTACATTCTTAGCTAGGCATATGACCCACTTCAAGAGACTGCATCATTTCCTAACCAAAAAAAAAGAGCATGTCCTCCTTGAAATACCCATTCTGCCTTAAAGATCTTCTTCATTTCCTACCAGATACTGAGGGAAGATCTCTGTCTTGTCTACAAAAGCTCAGAAGATCTAGTTCAATGTAACCTCCTACATATCCATGAAACTATCGCCACTCTAAACACCCATTCAAGAGACCTAAATTTCCACCAAGACATAAACAGGACCTGTTGGTAGAATAGATATCTTTCACAGCAAATACTTTAATGAAACAGAATCCCTCAGAGGTTAAGCAGAGTCACTCCATGACACTTTTTAAGCATAACCTGGACAAGAGGATGGGTAATTGTAAGTACTCCCCCCAGTCCTTATGGAAAGGAGCTAAAACTAGGTGGGGGGGGGGGTTGGTACTAATTTACATCTTGGTAAATAGGTGGGATTATTGGCTAGGCTACAGATGGCAAATTGGCCCAACAGCCTAGTATGATCCTATGAACCTATGTTTGGATGTTTGGAGTTCCTGAAGTCAAAGTGCCTCAGTCATCACCTGGCATATTAATGAACCCCATGTTGTCAGTGCTGCTCTCTTTGTGCCATACCAAAGACACCTTTCATCATATCCTTATGTTTTTCTGTCCCATGAGAAGGCATGCGGTGTACAACCTTTTCTATGCACTGCAATGACATTTGAACTTACTAATATGGCATACAGTGCTTCCATTGTAGAGGTGTAGGATACAAAGCTGACATCTAGTAGACTGATCAACAAGTCAATGGAAAGTTACTGAAAATCAAATTCAGAGAAAAAAACACAGCACCAGAAAGTACTTAAACAAAAACTCATCAACACAATTTTTCAGTGCTAAACTGCAAAACGCAGCACAACACTTAACAAACAGCACTCTGATACCTATTTTATGTGGGACCAGTTCCCTTTACACCTTCATGTGGGGGGGTCTGTGCTCCCTGTACCCCTAAATAATATAATCAGATCTGAGAATGTTGTGCTTGGGGAACCTCCCTGACAACGATCATTATTATGCTCAGACAGAATGAATTATGTGAAAAACAGCAGATTTTATTTAGATACATAATATCATGGTTGTGCCACTCTTCTCCTCTGCTATCTCCTTTTCTTTCCAGGTTGAAGCTTCTGTTGCTTTGCACATCCAAAGAGCGCATCTTTTTTATTACAGCATTGTAATCAATAATGACTTCAGTCAATAGATATTTTCAATTTCTCACACGTCGAATCACCTGAAAATCAGAAACCCAGCATCACCAACATTAGTGAATACAAATGTTTTGTTGCTTTGTTCCATTCTCATGTGTAAAGGTGTACCTACCCTGTATAGCTATTCTGTATCTCCTGTTAACTGTGTACCCCATTTTAGGAGCATCCCATTATCAGTCTCTGTATACTTTGCTGCTGTTACTGCCTTAATATTAAGAGCCATCATCTTTCATTTGTCATTTCTATTGCCCATTTTGGGTAATTCGTGTGCACTTTGTATTTGTCACTGATCTTCAGCTGATTTTTGTCCTCTTTTACTGTTTACATTACTAGCTATGCTGATGTTTGAGGAGAGCCCAGGATGTTCCTTACTTTTCTGTGCCTCCCCATTGTCTAATTTAAATGCTTGCCAGTGAACGGACTTATTATTTGATACTATGTTCCCATGCTAGATGGATTCTGACCATCTGGAATATATTCACTTATATTTCTCCAAGTGGATACCCTTTTCCCAGTATAGCTAAAGCCCTGGCTCTGCCCTAGTGGGTCACCCTTTCTTAAACCATATGATGTGCACACCACTATCCACGGCAATTACATGCATAGTCAGCCACTTTAAGAATGTAACCACATCTGTTACTTGTAGAAGTTCCTTTCCTGATTACTCTTGTCCTTTCTCCAATCTCCTTTTATGTCACTACACTGAAAATGATCTCAGATTTCCTAACCTGTACCACTGATCTTGCAAACCTTAGGATTCACTCTCTACCCTTCTCATCTATGGCAGTAAGTGGGCATCCTTTCACTGGGTCTCACCCCCAACCTCTTAGAGTTCCCTTAAAATAATTTACTTCCTTTTCTTGTGGCGTCCCAGACCACTGTGCTGTGGATCCACACTCTGGGGTGCCCTAGCATTCTTCCTGGTTTTCACATCTGATAACTCAAAAAAAGGTACTAGTCTATTAGTCTATGCCAGTATATCAAGAAAATTCTGCAGATGGACTGCAGGAGGGATGCACCTTACTTCCACTATCATCCTCAGGTTTGCAAAGACATCTGTTGTCTGACTTTTGCCTGCTAAACTCTGGCAGTGAGACCAAAGACCAGACCAAAGGCAGAAGATTTGTATTATTAAAGGGCAAAACAAAATAAATTAATTAATATTGTAGGCTTTCACATTTATTATATTAAATTGATACATATCAGTCACTCACCGGAGAAGATTTCAAATATGCATGGATGGATGGATAAATTAATTGATCTGGATGGATAAGTACATTTTCTGCTAGGTCTACTCTCATGTACAATCGGAACAGCTACCCCAATGCTCACTGCCAATCATAGTGAACAACCTCTTCTAGGTGTGAACAGCATGTATTCCTGACATCAGTGCAGTTTTTTACCAAAAAGTTTAAATGTTCCAAAAACTGCAGGTAGCACAAGGAAGGCTATGTTTGAACCATCTCAAATAGAATATGTTCAAGAATGTTCCCCTATTTCACTGCCATTAAAACATATTAAATGGTAGCAAAATTAATGTTGCACTTCTTCCAAAACCTCTAGAAATCGGTTAGAGAAATACAAAACTGCAAGGTGTTTAAAATAGTTTGATAATTAACAGGACTTACGTATGACATAATCTGTGGATGGAGTTTTGAATGTTGCCAGTTTAACTAAATTCCATTTTACTACACATACACACACACACACACACACACACACACACACACACACACACACACACACACACACACACACTGTATAGTGAGACAATAAAAAGAGCTAAATGTGTGTTAATTTGATCAAAAGACTTGTATAGAACTGTATTTGCATTAACTGGTCAAGAATTACCTTTCTGATGGGATAACCTAGGAAGGAGTTCAAGAAATTTAAGTGACTAGTACAGGTTTACACAGTACCTAGTATACAAGCAGTAATTGATAAGAAAAAAACTGGTCACTACTTTACGTTGTAGAAAACAAAACTAAACCCACATTCACCTGCGTTATCAGTTTAAAATATACAGCACATAAACTATTTTATATGTCATAAACTGATGTGGAACTTTGCTACAGAAACATTTGAAAGATAACAGCTTTTTAAAGGAGTTTACTGTAGGAGAGGATTAGCAATAAGTATATTAGTGGGTCAGCCCAGGTTGGAAGGTTTGGAGACAAAGCCGGAGATGCAAGATTGCATTGGTTTGGACATGTGCTGAGGAGGGATGCTGAGTATATTGGGAAAAAGATGCTAAGGATGAAGCTACCAGGTAACAGGAAAAGAGGAAGGCCTAAGATAAGGTTTACAGATGTGGTGAGAGAGGACATGCAGGTGGTTGGTGTGACAGAGCAAGATGCAGAGGACAGGAAGAAATGGAAACAGATGATCCGCTGTGGCAACCCTAACGGGAACAGCCGAAAGAAGATGATGAAAGGAGTCTATTGTACTATGCTGTAACATAAAAGCCTTGATCACTCAGCAGGACTTAATTACTAAACAGTCTGTGTGTGATAAGCAAACACAGGCCACTCTGATGAAGTGCATAACAGGTATTTGTCAATAGAGTGCAGAAATGCACTGGAGATTAAATTCAGAAATACCGGGCAAAAATGAGCAGATAAAAAATGAGGAAGAATGAGGCAAAGCACAGCTGAAAATAAAGACAGTATTTCACAGGTGCATTCTAAAGATTTGTTAGACAATGTTTTGGGCTAGAACAGTCAGAAGGGAAAATGTTACAAAATCCGCACATGAAAGCAGGTTATATATATTTTTTCATTTAACTGTTAAGTCTAGGGTTTTCAGGTTGAGTACTTCCTGGTACAGCTAAAACGACAAGTGGTTTCAGCTATGAAGACTACATTGCTAAACTGAATGTTCTGAAATACATTTTCAACAGTTATAACTAAAACTGCTCATGGTGGTAGGTACCAGAAACATTTAAGAGCAGACTACAAGATGGTTTTACTAAGCAGATGCAAAACACACTTTTGACATGGCATAACTGAAAAAGTCTTCTGTTACTCGTTGATGTACTATACTCTGGATTTCTTATACAAATTTTTTCTCAATAAAAGAAACATTTATTTCAGAATTAAAGCCATGTTCATCGTCACTAAATCATGCAAATACTTTGTCTATTGTATACCTAAATCAAACCTTTTTATGATATTAACTGTTGCATACAGGCAAGAAAATTTTGAACATGTAGCCCAGAATGTGACTTTGCAAACAGGAGTCTGAAATATCTTTTCTAGAGTTGAAAACTGAATTTTGGACTGGAGTTGGAAAGTAACAACTATCAAATTCACAATGCAGTCTAAAGAAAAGGCTGCACTGTAAGTTTCAAATCAATACATCTGAAAGCTCATTATAAGGCTACACGCACTAGATATAACACAAGGTCATTAATTCAGTGTCTTTTTGGTACTTTTCGTCTGGTATGTAAGTATATCCATCTTATTCTCTTACTTGTGCGGATGGAAAGTGTAGGTACAGACACCCAATCATTCCCAGACCCTTCTAAAGGCAGAGTTGATTGTATCCTATTCACTCCCTATTAATGCTGCTGGTTGTGGCACAGGTTAATACTTGCCAATGTACATGCTAACTGAAAGGCTATGCTTTTAAATGCCTCACTACTGAATGAGAATAAGAAGCATATTAAAATACAAGTTTTTGGTACGTACCTGCAGGGCTAACTGCTAGGTAATAGCACAGCCACCAGCTGTCCTTCATTCCAAACTGAATGCTCGTAATTCTCTGTGAGGAAAGACAAGGAGATCATGAATTTTAATTACAGTTACATAATGTAACAAAATCTGTTTTTTCATTTCTCCTGACCTCTGGTCCTGCAATTCTAGTGTCAACAACAACCAAGACCACCTAAGCAGTAACAATTTAAGAAAGTGGTTGTTGGCAACTACAAATTTGAACTCAACAGTAAAATGCTAGAACCAATCAAAAGAGCAGCACCTTACATATTCCTATTTGTTTGACTCCAGATATTGCTCCAGTCACAGTGCAACCCATCCAAATGCATCAGTTGAAAGTGATGTCTGTCTGTCTGTTTGTCTATCACATTTACAGGTTGAGCTTCATGAATGAGATGAAAGAAAATAAAACCAGTGAGAAGTGGCTCAGCAAAAGCAACAGCAGAAACAGTGGTCTGCACATCAAGATAAAAAAAGATACTAAGAAATAAAAGTTGTAAACTTATTTGCTTGCCTGGTTGCTACAGAATTGTATTCCTAAGCTTCATATTGCAGTTTTAGTCTTCAGTACAGTGACCCAAGAAAGCTTTATTTTCTTTGCATTTGTTTCATTAAATTTTATCGGTATTACTTTTTGTATGTAAATAAGCCAAAGCAAGGCCATGGCTTTGAAAAATAAACTGCATATCCACAGTTAGCCTACACATGGTAGCCGTGGATACTGTCCTGTGCAGAGTACAGCGTACAGCCACTGCTTCTCAAGATTCTCCTGAGTCAGCTGATGTGGTCTGAGCACATAGTGAAGATGTCTAGGGTGCATCTCCCACAGGAAGAGTGCCAAGCGCAGCCTACTGGGGGGTCCCAAGATGGACCAAGGGTATCCTGGAAGGATTATATCCCTCAGCTTGCCTGACAGTGCCTGAGAAGCCCAAAAGATCAGATGGAGATTTTTTCTGCATATGAGGAAGTGTGGTCTTCCCTGTTTGGCTCCCTGCCACCACAGCCTTCACCAACACAAGGGGTTTAGAAAATGGGTGGATGGAATTGCTGCTTTGACTTCAAATTCTTTTTATCAAAGTGAGATTTATTTTCATAAAACGAACTTGGGTTCTTCCACAGAAATGTAATGGGTATAAGTTTGTATCATATTTAATCATACATATATCTACAAAAAGGAATTAACAAAAAATATTCACTTTCTCTGAAATGCGTTGGTGGTGCTGCAGTAGCATTGACGCCTCATAGCAAGACATTGTCCCGTTCAATTCTCAGCTAGAGCGTCTTCTGTGTGGAGGCATAAGTGAATGGGGCATGCCTTCATTGAAGGTAGTGCATCAGGGCTGGTAACCCGGTACATAAAAATCCACTACCAATCATTAGCGGACCGGAGTTTTGCTGTGGCGACCCCTAACCGGGAAAAGCCGAAAGACACAAGCAATTCACTTTCTCTGAAATGGTGAGACCTTGGAGCAGGAATATATAATAAAAGTAGTATGACAGGCATAGTTCCAACCTGCTTTGGGGGTGCATAGAGTTTGAGCTCTGCAAAAATAATTATAATTATATTTTTTGTTAATTCCATTTTGTACTTACATGTACATTTAACTGTACTACAAAATTATCTGTTTATCTTTGTGAAAAAAAACTCCTTTTAGTAACTAAAGAAAGAACAGAATGTTCTCTGGAAGAGGAAAATACCATCTTCTTCATCCCTGGGGTTATATCCCCTGCAAATCCTATTTATTATAATCAGATTTAATATTGTTTCTTCTTGAAGAAAGAAACATTCTCACCACTGCAGCAATGTTGGAGGACTGATACGATCACCTCCACATACTCTTTGTCTCTTCTACACACACATATATATATATATATATATATATATATATATATATATATATATATATACATATACACACACACACACACACACACACACACACACACACACCCATACACACACAGACCCACACGCACACACACACACACACACACACACACACACACACACACACACACACACACACACACACACACACACACACACACACAGAAATGTATGCATCTATAGCCCTCATACACTACACAACACACACATAAATTTGGCTCACACTCTGAACAATACATGCTGGAAAACTGGAACATATTTTTGACTTAACAAAAGTGCTCATTTTATTAAACAAGAAATATCTTTATTGAATTATCAATTATGACATAGGCAGTCATATATTTATATAAATGAAAACAAACCATATTGACATATTTTCAGTTACGAACATTATATATCACATATAACCTTGTATAAAGTCATTGCCTATCAAACATTACATACATCATTCATTTCATGCCTTCCCTTAAATCTAATTACTCCTCCGAAACATTATTCTGCATATATTGTTCCCACAATTCCAATGTTTTCTATATAATTTGTTCCTACCCTTTTCTAAAGAACCCACTTCCAGTTCTTTTATCTCTGTTACTACATTCAGTACTTCTCCTACGGTTGGTTTAGACTTTGATTTCCATTTTCTAGTAACTGCTTTTCTGGCAGCCATTAGACTTCAACTCATCAAGGCCTTACTACATCTAGATATTTCCAATTCTATATATGAAGAGAAATAAAACAAACTGGCAAAGCAGAGAATAAAACTTTAATAAATGCTAAAAATCATGCTGAATATCACAATACAACAGAAAAAAACAGGATAAGCACTTTTGTACCTACTCAGATTATGATGCACCCTGAGTAGGTGTAAAAGCACTTATCCTGTTTTTTTTTTTTTTGTATTGTGATATTTAGCATGGTTTTAGCATTTATTAAAGTTTTATTGTCCATTCTGCTGGTTCATTTTATTTATTTTCTTATATAGTATTTAGTTCATATTTAATGGCTTTTGCTTTCAGTTTGTTTTGAATTTTTACAATTCCAATTCTGTATCACAGCTCAAAAAAAAAAGAATTCCTTAGTTACTCCATTTTACTCATCCAGTATCTCTGGCAGAGTAGTCTGTAGGGATTTTTTAAAGTCTAGTAACTCATTACACTCCCAGAAATTATGTTCCCAAGTACCTCTTTCTTCACCACCATACCACCAACATTTGCAATCTACCTGAGGAAAAAGGAAAAATTCTTTGGAAACTGCTTGGGTTATAAAAATACCTATGCAAACACCTCCAAGCAAGAATCCTAAATCTTCTAGACTTTGTTGCATATTTGAGAGCCATACATATCCTTCCTTTGTTCTTTGTGAATTGCTTATCCGTTCTCTCTTCCCAGTCCTTTCTAACCTCTTCTGATTCAAGTGGATTATGAATGTGGAACTGGACTGTTACTAGTGGAGATGGGGTTGGTGTCAGAGTGGATGGAGGATTAAGACTGAAATCATGGAGACTGTGGTTGTTGACTTGGTGAAGGGCAGATGGTGGTGATCCAACTGATGGCTTGGATGTGTGCTTATCCATACTTTTGAATGTCTCTTTTGTTGGATCGGTGAAACTGGACTGGGACTTGCCGATGCAGACATGGAGCTTTGGTTGGCTGGGACTCTGTATTATATGTCTGTTTATTGTATATGTGATTTACATGCTTGTGTTTTTGTTGTAATGGTTTGCTTGTATATCAATGAGCTTGAAGGAACATAATTTCGCTCACCTGTGCACTTTATGGTTGTACGGTCTGAATGACAATAAAGTTTTACTTTACTTTGCTTTACTTTATTCTAATCTTAGTGTATTTAATTATTCCATAACTGTTTCCATTGTACTTTTTCTTGATTTCCACATTTCTCTGCTTTACACAGATTTTCATAAAATTTATGAAATACTTCTAATACTTGCACAGGATGTCTTGTTATCTTCCTTGTTATAGACTCCCCAAGCTTGGTGACAACTCTTTCTACTTTCTGTTCCCTCAGCCATTAGGCTAAAAGCTTTTGTGCTCTGGAGTTATTATCAAAACACAGTTGCTTAACAACAATCTTTCTAAGCTCTTGCCTATTATCGAGGTAGCCTATTTTTGTCTTTAGCATTCTACAGTTGCGCCTCTTCTTGTTCTTTGGATTCCACCTATTCTGCAATACTTTAAAGTTTGTCAGTCCCACTGAATAATTTTTGTTACCTCTTAACCATATCACTTTTTTATTTCTACCTTATTTTTAAACTCCACTTTCATTTATCCCACTCCCTCGCTATATTTTCTGAAGAAATTTCTATGTTCCCTAATAATTCCTGAAAAATTTCCACCACCTATTCCTTATATTCCTCTCTGTTTAACAGATAGGTGGGGAAGCACCAGTGTCTCATTTTTATTGCATTACCCTGCATTTTTATTTTAGTTATTATTGGCACATGATCTGAAATAGTTATTGGATGTATATCAAAACATTCAATTAAATGTATATGTTCCTGTAAAATATAATTTCTCTATAGCCTAGCCGAGTTTTGTACCTTGGGGAATAATATGTAAATTCTCTCCAAGCTTCCACTACTGAATTCACATCTTCCATGCCAAATATTTTCATACATTTCTTTAAAAATCAACCATCTTTTGTTATAGTTTCCCTTCTAGCCCCTCAATACATCTTCACTGTTGCAAATCAAATTCCAGTCCCCACCTGTAAGTAATATTTCCTGCTGACAGATGATTATTTCTCTAAAATTGTCTTAAGCTCCATTGTAGCGGTTTTTGGTGGAGTATTAATACATTTCAGCATAATTCTCCTACATTGCCAGTAGCTCCTTACTTACAAGTCTACCATTATTATATTTTTTCTTCTTTCATCACTATTAGAGCTCCTCTAACAATTAATATAAATACCCCTTTTTCCTTTATTCCAGATATTCAGGTGAATAACCATCCTGAAATCTTTTCTTTACCAAATTCACATGCTTAGTTCATTCCAAATATGTCTCCTGTATTATAACTATTTGTAATCTGCATTTCCTAATATAGTTCATGACGCTTATTTATATATATATATATATATATATATATATATATATATATATATATATGGTTTCACTTTATAATTGCGAAATATTGAAATCTTGAATTACAGTATTTTGCGACTATAAAGGTGAATTTTTGAAATGTTGAAAGTGCATAATCACAAATTCGAATATCTCTAATTCACGGTTATGGTTTTACGTTATGTGATGTGTGGTGTTTGGTTTGGATGTTGGTTGGTGTAGTGTATGGATTTATGTGGAATCTAAGGTAAGTGAGTGCTTTGTAAGGGTACTGGGTAGGAGTTTGAGTGTATGTGAGATTGTTTGTAAGTTGCATGTGTGGGTTATGATAAGGAAGGTGAATGTATGAGTGTGTAATTGTTGGATGTGTTGGTGTTTGTCTATGTGTGATGCATGTGTTTGTGTGTGTGTGTGTGTGTGTGTGTGTGTGTGTGTGTGTGTGTGTGTGTGAGAGAGAGAGGCTGTGGAATGGTTGGGTGTGAGTGTACTGTCTTTTACTGTTTGTGCAATCTTGGAGTTAGTATATATAAGTAGGGGTGTGGGGGGGGGGCACAGCCCCCAACATGGAGGGTGGCTTATGTGTAGTGTAGGTATGTGTATGTGTGGTGTTTTGTTTTTGTGTGTTTGTTTTGTAGTGTGGGTGTTGTGGTTTATGTATGGTGAAAAAAACAGCTTGCACTTCTAGCTATGTATTCTTGGGAACCGGTACACACTTCTTCAAGGATGAAGCAGAATATAACCAATAATGGCACTCGTATAATAAAACCACAAATTTATTTGATAAAACAACACAGTCAGTTTAGCGCTTTCACCTGTGTGTATCAGGCTTCCTCAGAACTAACTGTTACTGAGTTTCAAACAGTTTAAATCCCTTTTTTGGCGCCAAAAAAGGCATACATATAATTTAAAGGTGAATCACCTCTAAAAACCTTTTAACACACTGTTTAAAAATCATCGACACACTATTAAAAATTAATCACTGAACATTGCCCAATACGTAAATTAATTAATTCAAAATATCATATTAAAATATAAATACTTTCATATACCATGTATACATATTCAAATTAAATAAAATAATATGTAATAAAATAAAATGAACCATAACATAGTAGTGTTGAGTATATTTTCAGAAAAAATAAATATATAAATGTATGTAAACATTTTTATATATTTTTATAAGCAAATAAATACTTGTAAAATAGTGTATGTGTATACATTAAATGTTGTGCATATGAATTCTTATTTCATTTTATACTTCAGTAACGGTTTTATAGAAATATTGTCGGTCAACCCAGGGGGTGTGGAGGCATCTGTATATAGTTGCCACCACATCTCCCGAAAAGATAAAAATCCTTTACAATCACCTCCCCTAGGGTCCGACTTAATAATATCTATAATGCCAAATGTAAATCTGTGCTCTTTTCCAAACTGATTGATATGTCTGCAGAGTGCATTCTTTTCATCGCCTTTTTTAATGCAATACATGTGGTCGTAAATTCGCTTATTAAAATGCCTCTCTGTCTTTCCAATATAGAAAGCCGGGCATGCGCCACACAATGCAATATACACCACATATTTTGTTCTACAATTTCCATGTTGGAATTTTATATTTGATCTTGTGATGTTTTTCAATTTTACTTCTTCTTGATTATAAATCAAATAACAGTAATTACAATTCCCACATTTATATGTATTTGTAGGTGCATTAATTATCCTAATAGGCCCCTTCTCTAAAATTCTTTTGAGATTAGGTCCCATTTTATTTACAAAAGTTGGTCTGTTCCCTACTATATGTGAAACATGTGCATCAGTTTGAATAATGTTCCAATTATTTCTTATAATATCTTTAACCCTAAAAGTGTGTGGCCCATATTCCAAAATACATGCCCTACTTAAGTAATTTGGCCTTAAGATGGAATTTTTCTTTGTACAACCATTTTGAAAATTCTTGTGTGCTGATCCTAATAAGGGAGTATATTTTATACCCCACTCCTTCACTACCTGTCTCTTCACTTTCTCCATCATTTTGATATCATATCCTCTGTCCTTAAATAAAGTAGTTATAAAATCAGCTTCTTCCAACATATGTACATAAGAGGATGTCATCCTTATGGCTCGTACTAATTGACCTTTAAAAATATTTCTCATCATACTTTTAGGATGATTGCTCGTAAATTTGAGATAGCTATTAGAAAAAGTTGACTTCCTATATATTCTAGATGAAAATTGATTATTGTCTTTAAAAATAAATGTATCGAGATATGCCAAACCTGTTTCATTATATGAAAAAGTAAATTTTAAGAATTCACTACTAGAATTTAAATAATTTAAAAATTGATGTAGGTATTCATCAGTACCTTCCCATAAAATATATATATCGTCCAGGAAGCAAGAGTAGTATAAAATTCACTTTGAAATATAGTTGATTCCTCCCAATCTAGCATGACTAAATTAACAAACACAGGGGCACAGGCTGCCCCCATAGCTACACCTCTTTTTTGCCTAAATATTTCCCCTTCATAATAGATGTAATTGTGGTCAAGGACTATACTCATTAAGTCCATAATGAGACAAATATTGTCCCACTCAAAATCTACATGTTTTCTCAAACTCCTTATAAATGATTCTAATCCCTCAGTTTTCGGAATGCATGTAAATAGATCAATTACATCTATTGTAACAAATTTAATACCATCCTTGAATGATGTAATAGGATACTGGGCAAGAAATTCCCATGAATCTTTCACTAAATGGGGAATACTTTCATATATAGATTTTAACATAGTGTCAATAGCCATCCCTATTGGGAAGGTTTTAGATCTGCTTCCTGAGACGATTGGTCTAAATGGTGGATCATTTATGTTTTTGTGGACCTTCGGAATACCAACTAATGTAGCCATCACTGGGTGTTCTACTCTTAAAAAATTATATATATTCAAATCAATACGTTTATCTATTAAAAATTCTTCAATATGCATGTTTATTTTTCTATAATCTAAGTTAACTTCATTTAGTGAAACCACTTCATAATTATCCATAGAATGTAATATATCAAATATCTTAGAAGAGTAATTTAACTGGTCATATATGACTATACCGCCCCCTTTGTCGGGCTTCATCACTCGTACAGTCATATCATTTCTTAATTCTGTTAAAATTTATGTATGGTGTGGTGTATGCTGTGTGTTTGGGATTTGTAGTTTTGGGATTGTAACAGTTCGATATATGAAGGTTTCGGCTTTATGGTCGTGAAATACTGAAATTCAAGATTTCAGTATTTTGCGATTATAAAGTGGAACCATATATATATATATATATATATATATATATATATATATATATATATGTGTGTGTGTGTGTGTGTGTGTGTGAGACCATTCACATGCAAAGTGTTGCTATTATGATAATAAGTTATTTTTCCCACTTGTTATGTATAACAGCTTTTTAAAAAATAGTTTCAGCTTTTGTGTTAGATGCATACACTAATGTTTGGCAGGCTGATCTTTTATATAGTTGTTTCTTGTCATATCCATTTGAACTTATGTCATTTCTTACAAGACCTATTTAATGAATACCCTCAAAAAACACACCCCCATAACTTACTAACTTAATACAAGCACACAAAACTCTGTACATCTTCAAATAATGAAGTTTAATCCTCCTAATAGGAACAATTGTCTCAGTTTGACTGCTACTGTCACAGGCTACAACTGACCTATAATGAAAGTTATCCTACTGAGATGTATAATACAGCCTGTGCTTCTACTTATACTAAGTGCTGTCTTTGCCTTATCTTTATTCCTCTCCCAGATGTAGAAAACAACATGAATGCTTTCAGAAAACATCTTTTAGCCATTGAAAGAAAAAAAGTATTCTGTTTTTATTGCCCTCTTATTAGCTTGATTCCATAGAAACATGAGAATGAGATACACAGTTGCCTTCAGCTACAAGCTTTTCATGTTGCACTGTGAACATTTATTTACTAAAGGAAAACTTTTCATTATATTCAATGTTCTTTTATTTACTTGCTTCAACATGTTGATAGGTCATGTCAAGGGCCTTAAACCAGTCAGTCCCTTATGTTAAGGAAGACAAATCAGATACATTTTACTTATATCACACTCTGTATAATTTTGCAACCTGTCTCTCACCTCATCACCTAAGATTATAGCCTACTATCTGAAATATGCTTTTGTCCATGTTTTCTTCCCTTTTTACATTGCAGTACCTACATTTCTTAAAATGAAACAAGAAGAAAGAAAAAGAAAAAAAGGGGCACCTGTTTACTTTACTACCCTCATAACACACAAAAATAACTGAAAACACTTTACTATATAACATGCAGTATATCTCATGTTTTATAAAAAATACTGTTAAGAACAAAAATTGCTTTGCTTACAGTTATGTCTTTCCTTTCTCTTCCCCTCTCATTAATGTTGTTCCAAACATTGACATGAAGGATGGCATATGCATTGTAGGCCCCCACAAGTTTAACAAAGTCAAAAAAGTCCAATATTTCCAGGTTTTTCTTGATCTGCCATATTTCACAAATGTCAAATGTGATTGATGCTTTGTAATCCCACATTTATTCATTAATTTCTGAGCTGCTGGTTTTCTTCCTGTTGATCTCTATCTCTCAGCTCCAGTCTCTGGTTCATTTACAACATACACCTGGTTCTTCTAGTCAATTCCTGTGCATTTCTGTGTCTCTCAAGCATTTTCCTTTGGAACATTGGAAAAGGTTTCACTGGCATAGTCTCGCTATGAGCTTTATTATCAGAAGAATAAGAAGCAGAGTCCCCATTCTGTTTGATAGCTCACTTTTTGTTGGACAAACTTTTGTATTTCCTCTTTAGCATGTTCTGCACCAAAAATTACTTTGACCATCCAGGAAAAAAAATATTCTGAAGAAAGCTGGATACAGCAGTTTGAATCTCACACCTGCTTCTCAACATTCCCTGATAGCTTGAATGAATTTATTCCTCTTCTGCCTAGTGTAGATGAATAATCATTTTCCACAAACACTCTACTGTCTCAAACTTTTAGTACTTTGTCCTTTTGCCACATTTTTATCAGAATCAACTCTTTCTGCTGATAGAGTTGAATCTTTACTATTAGAGATTTTGCTTGCTTTCTCGTGGCCAGGTTTGGAGCATACATGTGATACCCTTTCAATTAACTCCTGTGGAATACCAGTCCAATTGCTTATTTGTTCTTTCATAAAATTAATACAATCTGTTCCTTCCAGTTTCTCTGCTACAGCAGAAAATCTCAAGTTTTCCATGTGTGCTCTATCTCCTAATGGTACCATTTTTTGAAACATCTCTTTGTGAGCAGTCTCATACTCAGACATTCTTTTCTTCAGTTTTGTAGTTTTATCAGCTCATCTGAATATCTGTTTAAATCTTCTTCCATTTTTTCCAGCCTTTTGTTATTTGAGTTGATATACTCCTTCAATATTTTCTATATTTTAATCAGCTCTGAGAGCATATGACTTATTATCCCCCTCTATACTACTGGAAGTAATGTCTTGCACCAAAGCTGGAGCTTGAACTGCTTTTTGCTGAACAGCTCCAGGATTTTTCCTATACAGTGTTTTTTCTACTCATTTTTTGTGGTTGATTTTCTTTCAGGTTCTCTAAATTTCTTCTTTGCTGGCATCCAGAAAGTGCAGTTATTAGCCAGTAATTAAAATTTACCCAAAAATACAAATTCACTGGCTCGCCTTTCTGATTTTCTGTTTTCTCATTGGGAATAATAAAATTAAGCTGTTACTTAGTGTGCAGCCATCTTGGAAGTGTGAGATCTGCATGTCCTCCCTGCATTTGCGTGGGTTTCCTCTAGGTACTCCTCTTTCCTCCCACATTCAAATTCATGCATCTGGAGCATTTCTTCCTTTCCCTCTGCTGAAAATAGGCTATGTCCTAGTCAAACTTTTCCAGTTATCAAATAATAAATAAATAAAAAGAAAGAGAGATGGTGAATTTCACTTAGACACATCAACCAACTATTAATGAAATGACACCCGTTTAGTAATAGGCACAAAGTTATTTGTCTATCATATTATTTTGGCAAGGAAGAGATGTGGATAGTTGATTTTTTTTTTGGGGGTGGGGGAGAGATAGAATGATAACTATGCTCTGTAAAATGTTTGTATATGACAGAAGTTTGTATGAAAAAATAATCAATCTCCAATTTTTTTTTTACTGGGGGTTAAAGCCCCTTACATCTCCTTACTTTATAAAATCAAATCTGGGGATACTGCCTCTCAGAAAAAGGTGATAAACAATTGGGCACAGTGCACAAACAAATATTGTAGCAAAAAAACTTTAATTATTTTTATAAGCAATATTTGTTCCTCTAGTGTGCCTCACACAAATGGTACTTGTTTACATTTCCTGAATTAGGTATAGTGGATGGCTGCCTTTATGGTACTGTTGCTTACAAACAAGTGCAATGCCAAGTACTGATTGTATTTATTTATGCCGGGGGGGGGGTGTGCTCTCAACTGTTGACTATGACTAAAAACTGTGTGACAGGAACAGGAGGGAAATGGGAACAGATACTAAATCTCAGACTGCGGTACCTCAGAGCAAGGAGAATACACCAAGGAACAAAAATCTTAGACTTAGTATATAAGCAGCAGTGGTGTGTAAGGGGACACAGCACATACATTGTTCATACAGTCAGGGTTGTTGTACCCACTGCAGCTGGACAGTCTGCCTTTGAGTTCCTTGTGACAATGAAGGAAAAATAAATAAGTATACAAACTATTGCTTCCCTTTTTTGTGAGGCATTGCCTTTGTTATTGATTGCAAAAAAACAAAATATATATTAGTATTGGCAGTCCTTCTCTCTAGTAGTCAGTCAGTCAGTGTTACAGTATCAGTCCAACTGTACACTCAGTGAGCTACTGCTGGCAACAAGTTGAAATACAAAAGACTGTTTCCTACATTAGGTTTTCAAGTACACATATCTGCAAGGAGGGTACTTTAGTTATATGCTGGAAATACGTTGAAATGCATCACAGTGACATCTCTTTTCCCACCACTAGTGAGTCAGGCAGGGTTACCAAATCTGCTGCAGTTGGAAAGTTTGCCTTTGAATAATAAGTGAAAAAGAGCAGAGATACCAAAGTATATGGAGTATTGTTTGTCTTTAGTTGTTGCGTGGGGACCTCTACCTTGGTTATGGTTTGCATCTACTTGAAATATAATACTATTTGTATTTTTTCTCTCTACTAGCTAGTCATTCTATCAGTCAGAATTCCATCTGAAGATGAAGAAGATGAAGAATTAATAGCCTGCTGTAATGCAAATGTGAGGTATCTATGTTAATGAATTCATCTTAAAAGTAGTATTGTGCTAATTTGAAACATGTATATGTTATATAATTAGGTGTCACTGACTGTCTCTGATATAAAGGTCCTTTGCTCATGAGTCTCTCATCTGTATGTTGAGAGTTATGACAGTTAATCAGTGTCATGGCATCAACTGCAGATGGACAGTCAGTGTGCCATCATAGGCTATACAAGCCAACTGAGCTTTGTGATCACTTATTTCTTGCGAGTACCCACCCTTAGACCACACCCCCATTTTACAAGAGAACTAACCAAGTCAAACTGAGAGTAAATTTATGAATACCCATCCAATCATCCAGTTCCCATCTGAAGGAAGATAATGTATTAAACCGTTTAATTTGTAGCAGAAGTCTTTTCCAGTGGTGGGGAAGACAAAGTGTAATGGACCTATTTTCTACCATGTTTTATTAATCTGCTGGTGAAGATTTAGTTGCCTGATTTTGTTGGAGTACTCAGTTTGTGAAGATACAAGAAGGCCAGGACCACTGGGTTCCTAATGGCACAGAAAGCAAGGCATACATCTCCCCTCAAGAGTCTGTAAGATGCTGAATAAAGGGACAGTGCTTCCAGATTTTTCTGGTGGCTTAGTTTTTTTTAAACCAGTGATCATCTAAGTTAAGAACCCTTGGGGTCATTCTAGTTGTTTGATATGTCTAATGAAGTACATCCCAAAGGAGGCATTTTTCTATATAATTAGCCTAATTAATGCGGAATATAGCAGGCGATGATCTCTTTACATTTGGACGATATTGCCTTTTCAATTAACTGCACTAAGTAAAGGATTTATTGACTACTGTTGTTATATGATGATCATAGGAAAGGGAATTATGATCCCAAGTCTCAAGGTCCATAACAACATTCATTTTATGAAATGTGGTATTGCCTATTTTGTATGCTAGGGGGAGAGGTTGTCTGCCAAATGTGACAATACTGCACTTCTTGCATTTAATTTGAGCCCATTTTAGTACACCAGATATTTATGACTGTAAGTTCTTGCTGAAGAGTTTGGATGTCAGAGGGGAATTTGACAGTGACACCCTGTTTGCAGTCCTCTGCAGACTTCATTAGCAAAAGATCTTGTTTCATGGTCTGGGGATTAGAAAAATAGGTGCCGAACAACCTTCACAGGTTCATAGGATCATAGGTGTTTACTAGTTTAATGGCCGCGAGGGACTTTGTAAGCCTAGCCATGCATCCCAAATCTCTGACATGTTCTTGTACCCTTGATAAGTATAAGCAGGGGCTTGGGAGATGAACCATTTACAGACTGCTTGTGTCCATTAGGGACACAGGTGCCAAACTAGGGATGAATTTCCTGTTCCCCATCCAATTGTCCAAGTTACCCTTGACTTGAGTTAGGGAAGAATTCAGCTTCATGTGGATAGACAGCCTGTTCCAGAGAAGAGGTGGTCTCTGGGATACATGCCTGTCTCTCTATCAGATCCTATTTATAGTACAGGCAAGGTTTAAGTCTTTAGAATGGATAATTATGGTGCTGATTGTTTTGTGAATAAGCAGGAGGTCCATCAGAGAATGCCAGGTATAGATCTCTCCCAACAGCCTGTAGGAGGCAGAATACAGGGATAGGGCCTTGAGGCAGTCTGCATAGGACATATTACTTATGTCCTGTATTCTTTTAGTGAGGAATCTCTGTGAATATTCTAATTTTTGGATATGCCTGGTTAGGTACATACCAGAGGGGGTATTGCACTCAGTGATTGGTCTGATGAATGCTGAATACAGTGGGACAATGACTTCCTTGGACTTAGATGTCATACCTTTGCTTATAAGTTGCACAACATAGAATAACGTCCTGACTACTATAGACATATGATGGTCAAAGGCTAGATTACTGCCTATGTGTGTCCCCAAGTCCCTGACTAGTGGGTCAGATTTTAGGAGTGTGTTGTCAATATGGTAGTTACCAGGGGTATATGACTTCACAACAGATCCTATTATACATTTCTTGGCTTTTAGTTTTAGTCCATGGCTCTGACACCAGTTGTTTGTCTGTGTCAATCCTTCCTAGATAACATTTGTGCTGGTGGACAATTAATGACATCTCCTAATTTGCAGTCATCTGAAATTTAGTCAGCTAGAAGCCATTGACATTGGCCTTGACTTCATAGAAGTAAATGCCAAAAAGGAGCAGACTCAGGATTGATCCCTGAAGGATTCCACTTGTGACTGGTCTCTTTGTAGAGGTAGATTTCCCAATTCTAAATCCCTGGGTCCTGTCTAAGCCACCTGGCTATCCACTTGGTGACATACAGGTTTGTACCTAACCTCTTAAGTTTGCAACAATACTCAGATGAGATATTGTGTCAAATGCCTTGGCCAGATCAAGGTAGGCAGTGTGAACCATTTTGCCATCATCCATTGCTTTGCTGACCTTCTCAAAGAAATCCACCAGGTTGAATAGGCATGACCTGCCCTTGATGAAACCAGATTGGGTTGGGTCCAGGGTCTGGTGGTTTCCTATGTCATTATTGATAATTTCCATGATAATTCTTTCCATGGCTTTGCATATGAGACTAGTGAGACTTATGAGTCCATAGTTTTCAGGGTCTGTAGATGGTCAACAGTGGGATGACTGTTACTGTTCTCCATTCATGAGGCACAAAGCCTGTTTGGAGGTTGCAGTTAAATAGCAATTCCAGAGGGCCTGCTAGATCATGTTTCATGTTATTTAGAAGACATCCTTGAATATTGTCTGGGCACATTGATGCAGTGTTCTTAACCTTAGAGAGAGCACTGAGGACCTGATTCCTAGTGATAGCAGAGGGAGTTATATTTGATGGTATTTCCCAAGGGGAGGTTGCGGGGGAGAGAGGGGTAAAGTTGGAGATTAATTTTTCAGCCAGCAGTGTGCTGTATCTTCTGGCTCAGTATAGGTGACCCCATTGTTGTGTATTACCTTTGAGGTTGCGGACATAGCTAAAGAATTCCTTGTGGCTGTCTTTGGCCTAGGAGGCCAAATTTACCTCAAATTTGGCTTTGATAGACTTTATTTTTTCTCTGAGTTGTTTGTTTAGTTTGATGAGAGTGCTTCTATCCTGCTGGATGCTGCACCTCCTAATTTTTGCCTTGATTTTCTTTCTTCTGTTTCTATCCTATTGATGTTGTGATTCTACCAGGGTGACTTGTTTTTTGAGTTGGTTCTGTACTTCTTCCTGGTGGGTATAGCTGTCTTTATGCATCTATTAATATGCTTGTATATGATTTCTGTGAACAGTTCTGCATATGTAACAGTGCTCTCAGGGTTTATGGGGCTTGAAATTTTGCCATGTTCATAGGATCATAGGATGATACTAGGCTAATGACCCTGGGGCCCTTACAAGCCTAGCCAAAAGTTTATCCCCAAAAAGAAACCTCAGTCAGCACCTGTCACCCCTGTCAATGGGGTACACAGGTGGAACCCATGGGACAAATTTGTGCATCAAGGTTGCACTTGAAGAGGGTCAGTAAGGTGCTCTGTTTGATGTGTATGAGAAGTCTATTCCAGAGACGGGGCAGTGTCTGGAAGACAAACCTGTATCTCCAGCAGGTATTGTTGAAGTTGCATATTAGATTTAGACCTTTTGAGCGGGTAGTGCATGAGGAGTTAGACTTACGGATATGGAGTATCTCTTGTAGGGCAGGGTCCGAGATTGCCTTGTAGGCGAGACACAGATCACCCCTGAGCAATCTGTGTGATACCAATTAGAATGATAGTGATTTGAGCCTGTCTGCATAGGACAGGTGTTGGAGCCCATGGATTCTCTTTGTGAGGTATTTCAGTGGCCTTTCCAGTTAATGCAGATGTCTGAAGAGGTACATCCCAAATGGGGCATTATACTCAATTATTGGTCTAATGAAGGAGGAGTATAGAGAGGTAATAACCTCCTTTTTTCTGGATGAGATGAACCAAGTAAAAGGCTTTTCTGACCACTGCTGCTACATGATGGTGGAAAGCGAGGTTGTTATCAACCTGAGTGCCCAGGTCTCTCACCACAGGTTGTGTGCTTAGGGGGTTGCCTTTGATGTGGTAATCAGTAAGGGTCGTGTTTTTGCTGAATGGTATGATGATACATTTTTTTGCATTTAGCTTGAGGCCATGACTTTGGCACCAGTCATTAGTTGCTGTGAGATCCTCTTGCAGTATGTTAACATAATTTTGGGAGTCAATGACAGCACCCAACTTACAGTCATCTGCAAACTTGGTCAGCCACAGGCCTTTTGTCTTTGCCTGGACCTTTGAGAAATAGATGCCAAACAGTAGGGGTCCCAGGACACATCCCTGGGGAACTCTATGAGTCCACTAGAGGGCAGGTCTGCTATCAGAGGTGGAGGTGCCTATTTTGACTTTGAGGGTCCTGTCAGTTGGCTACCCACCTGATGAGATAGGGATTTACGCCAAGTTGTGTTGTCTTTTCTATGATGCCCAAGTGGGGTTTTGTGTCAAAGGCCTTGGCCAAGTCAAGGTAAGCTGTAGGCACTGACCTTCCCCTCATCCAGGGCCTTGGTGACAGTCTCAAAAAAGTCAACCAGGTTCAGCAGGCAACATCTGCCCTTGACAAATCCGAAGTAGGTAGGGTCAAGTGCTTGGAGATTGCCTAAGTCCTTGTTTATGAGATCCAGAATAATACGCTCCATAGCTTTACAGATAAGACTTGTCAAGCTAATGGGGTGATAGTTTCCAGGGTCAGTAGTGGCATCACCTTTGTGTAAGGGGATTATGATGGTGGTTCTCCACTCTGCTGGAATGAAGCCTGTACTTAGGCTGTGGTTGAATAGGGTGCTCAATGGCACAGCCAGTTCTTGCTGGAGATGGTGCAGAATACATCCTGGGGTACTATCAGGTCCCATGGAAGCTGTGTTCTTTGCCTTGGATAGGGCCTGCAACACTTGATCTATGGAGATGTGAGGTGCGGGACAAGTATCGGGGATGTCAAAAGAGCCTTTGAGGGGACAGGGGGGTGAAGTTTGTGCTGAGCCTATCTTCTAGCAGGTTGGCTATGTCAACAAGATCAATGTAAGTGATACTGTTAAGTACTAATTCGGAACAAACCTGGGCTTTGCCACAGAAGTTCATGATGTAATTGAAAAAGACTTTATGGTTTCCTTTGTTTTGGATGCTAGTTTTGATTCATAAATGGCCTTGGAGGTTTTCACTAGTGATCTAATTTGCTTGTTGAGGCTAAGGAGGGAGTTTTTCTAATTTTGAATTTTTTCCTTTTTACCCTTGGACAACAGTGTCTTCCTTTTGTTATAAAGCTTTTTGATAGAGGATGTCCACCAAACAGGTTTGTGTTTCCTTGAGGAGCAGGTTTTAGCTCTATTGGGTATGGCTGTATCCATTCAGTTGTACAGGTGCTTGTAAACTACACTGGCATACTGTTCAGCATTGTCTGCATCCTCGGGGGGGGGGGGGGGTGAAGCTGCAGATACCCTCTCTTAGGAGGTTGAAGTCAGCTTTTGAGAAGTTTTTTAGCTTGATTATGGCTGTGGGGGTTTGGGTTGGATAGAAACTTCAAATGAGACAGTCCAATGATCTGATCTCACCAAGGAAGAACATACTGTGGGAGTGGTGCAGTGGTCACCCATGTTGGTGAGAACCAAGTCCAGAATGTTATCTCCCCTTGTGGGGGATGAGACAAGCTGGTCTAGTGCATTAGAAATGATGAAGTCAAGGAATCATTGAGTGAGTGCATTAGTGCAAGAATAGTTCACCTAGTCTATGGTGGGGTAGTTGAAGTCACCAAGGATCAGGGTGTTAGGGGGTACCTTGATGGATTCAAGTAGATCCAGATAAGAGGAGTGGGTGTCCTGAGTCATGGAGGGGGGGTCTATAGCTAGATATAACTTGGATGAGTGTCTTGCCAACTGTCAGTTGCACCTGGAGTAGTTCCAATACAACATGTTGGCAAGCCAGTCTGGAGGTGTGCCTGTCCTTAATGAAGATAGAGAGTCCACCACCCTTAGTCTTCCAGACCTCATTTTGGGGTCAGAATGGGTGGAATACGGTAAAGCCTGGTAAGGCAGGGGTGCTCTTCGCAGCCCTGAACCAAGTTTCTGTGACCACACAGACATCGGCATCTTCCAGTGTAAGGAGACCCTCCAGTGAGTCCATTTTCAGGTTAAAGCTCCTAGCATTAAGCAGCATGACCTTCAATTTGCTTTTTATGTTGAAAGGTTTGTCTTTGGGTCACTGCCTAAAAAAGGCACAATGGGGGAGGTGAGAGCCTTGGCCAGGATCTGGAAACCCAGTGGTGACAGGTGAAGGCTATCTATGGCAAAGCATCGAGGCCTGTCGACCATGTCTGCCCAGGTAGACAGATACTGGATCCCCTTGGAATGATACCAGAAGCTAAGCCAATTGTTGAAGTCAATTATTTTTTGTTGGTATTGTGGTATCATTCTTGGTGAAGGTAGGACACTGCTTACGGCTAGGGTCATACCTGCCTGGAACGCATACTATGAGAGTTCAATCATGTCTCTCTTCATATAGTCCAGGGAGGTACATCTCAAGTCATTCACACCAACATGGACAATGAGAGAGTCATACTTGTACTTGTTGTGGAGAGGCTTAAATGCATGTGTGATGTGGTAGATTCTGGCACCAGACAGACAACTGATTGCGACCTTCGCTTTGTCAAGCCTGGTGAGGAGGACATTGGTGTGTCTCACAACTGAGTCACCAATGACTAGTATGTTTGGTTTATTGTTATGCCTTGTGGGCTGTGATGGTTTATTGTTTTGCCTTATGAGCTGTGTGTTTGTGAGACAATGGTGTGTTGTGTGCTGTGTGTGATGTGTTTGGTGTTGTGTGTGGAATGTTTGTGAGTGTGTTTTGGAGGTCTCTGCTGTTTAGGTAAGTTTTTATTGAGGATGTTTGCATAGGTGTGTGTGTTGTGCTTGGCTATGTGATGTGAGTGGTGTGGTGTTTGTGCTGGCAGTCTCCTCTTTGTCAGGAGTACTGACTGTGACACAAGAGGGGGTTGTCACTAAACATGAGGCAGTTGCTACACTGTCTCAGTATGCCCATGTCGACCAGGCTGGCAGGAGAAACTGATGGGAATTGTCCAGATTTAGTGTTCCGAATGCTTGGGTGGACTTATGAAAAGAGGGTTTTGATAAGGGTTTGTCCACAACAGTGTAGACCACAAGAACCTTCTTAAATGTAAAGTAACTGTCGCAAAGCACAAGTGCTAAAACCAAAGCTAAGATGGTTAGAATAACAGATACATTTAATCAAACTACTAACAAGCAGTAATAAATGCATCAGAATAAAAGCACTTGAACACTTAAAAAAACACAGCAAAAATAAGGTAATAAAGTATGAAGAACACAATTACAGTAAAAGCAGCTGAATAAAGTGTATTTTTTTTGTAAAGTGGAGTGGAAGTAAACAGAAGATAGTTCAAGATTAGGAAACTAATGGGGGTGGGCTTTCCAAATGCTCTCTCTATTCAGTACACTGAGCTGATGAGATAGGATAGGGAGGAGTGTCCAAAGTCAAAGAAGCAAGGGGATAGTCCTACCCAAATGACCTCACTGCATTAGGCTGAGTGATCAAATGAGATTGGATTGTGAGGAATGACCAAAATCAGATTTACAGCAGGGGCAGACAATTCCAAAGCCACTAAGGGGATGATGGGAAAAACAAACAGTGCAGACAACAAAGAATAGAAACAATAAAGCAAATATATAAATACAGTACAGTGCAAATCGAGTTGCAAAAAAGTGTGCTTATCAGTTTAGTATATCAGATGGTAATAGAATCCAACACAGCCACATAATAGTGGTAAGTTAGCCTTAAAGTAGTTCCCGAACATTCCAGGGTTAGCTGGGTTTCCAGGTTTTATTTTTACTTCAGAGGAGACCATTCTGTGGTATGACCTTACCAGAGAAGACATGGCACTATATGGTGTGCAACACTCTCCAATATTAATGAGGACCAGATCCAGTATGGTTCCACCCCTGGTTGGTGTACTGACAATCTGGTCCAAGAAGTTTGTGTTTACAATATCCAGAAATCTCTGTGCCTGTATGTTTCATGTCATATGTGATTCCCATTTAGTACTGGGGTAAATAAAGATGCCCATGAATATGGTATTGGGTTGAATGGTGAGTGTTTCCAATAAGTTTAAGTACGTGGTATGGGTTTCCTAGGTCACAGAGGGTAACCTATAACTTACATGGAAGTGTTTTTGCATTTTGCCCATGGTGCTTTGAACATGAAGTAGCTCAAGTGCATTGTCCTGTTTGACCAGCCTTGAGGTACATTTATTTTTTATGTAAATTGAGACTCCCTCCACCTTTAGTCCCTGTCTAAGTAGTAGCTGATCTAAATGTGTGGAAGGCATTATAACCTTGCACTGTTGGTGTGTTCTCTGCAGCTTTAAACCATGTCTCAGTGCACAGATGTCAGCATTCTCTAGGGTGAAGAGAGCTTCTAGGGAGTGGAGTTTTTTGTTTGGACTCCTAGCATTGAGCAGTAACATCTTTAGATTTTCTTGGTTTTAATTTGCTATGTCAGAAGTACTTTCAGCTTGGCAGTGCCTGAAAAAGGCACTATGGGGAAGACAATGTTTTAGCTAATATTTGAAAGCCTAGAGGGGAAAAGTGCAGACCATCCCTGGCGAATCTCCTCCATGCTGACAAATATTGCACCCCCTTAGAATGACACCAGAAACTAAGCCAATTATTAAAGTCAGTCATCTTTTGTTCATATTGTAAAATCATCCTTTCTGATAAGGCAGATGCAACCCTTACTTTGTGGGTTTTTAATTTTAGCCAGTTTGGTATTCATCTTACCACTTTGGGATGTATTTATAAGGCACTGGGTAGCATGACGGGTGATGTCAAATGCCTTAATGTATGCCCTGTGGGTGGCATAATCCACTGTGGCTGGGATGATGTGTGTGAAAGCATGCACATAATAAAATAGCCAAAGCTTTGTCATGCCTACTTTTGCAGAGTATGTAGCAGTTCAGCCACAGTAGGAACATAGACAGGGACTCTAACTAAAAAAAAAAAAAAGTTGATGGCGCTTAAATGATGATTCATCTCAGGAGACGGGAAAATGAAATCTGATAGTCAGCATGTTGTGGGAAGAAAAACAGCATGTTGTGGGAAGAAAAATTACAAACAAATGTTCATCACATGATATAGGGGATAGCAATTGAATAGGGGATAACTTTAGAAAGATGGTTGTTTTCCCAAATAATCAGAGAAACTAAATTTGGGAAACATGACAGATTCTCAAGAAAACCCACCAACAATCTATGTGTAGCCTCTGTCTGTATGCAGCTTTCTGGTTGAGAAAGGAGAAGTTTATAGTGGCTTCTGAGCATATCATATGAAATATAAGTAAACTGTGATCAAAAGATCACATGGCACATATGAAAATGACAAGGTGACATTCCCCAGTGCCCTGGCCAAAATTCCCTTAGTAGTAGAAATACCAGATTGGAGCTCTCCTGATAAGAGGCCCTTCCTGAAGAGGGACTAACCTGGTCAACAAAGGACAAATAAACTAAAATAAATAAATAAAATAACAGGGATACCATCAATGTTCAAATAAAAATAAAACAGGACTCCGATAAAGGACCGGTGCTAATACAAACTTAGATAAAGTAAAACAAAAGAGTACCAGACCAACCTAGACAAAAAGAAATTTATTCTAAAAAGTAAGCACTTTCACGTTAATCCAAACCACTTCATCAGACTCACTCTACAAAATGCAAGCTCTGCTTAAGTAGTATGACACAATGAATACAATCAATTAAAAACCAATTGACTCCAGTTAGAACTGTTTAGGGTTTATTTTTATACATAATTTTCATACATAATTGTTCATATATATATTTTTATATACACATGTATTTTTGTGATTGACTTGTATAGGCATATTGCATTTATGAAGTTTGTTTCTTTAATAAGCAGTCAGCACAGTTCTAATTGGTTCTGTTGGTTTTACATATGTGCAAAAGGTTCATCAGAATGCAAGGACACCTCATATGCCAGGCATAGATTGCCTCTTAACAGTCTATAGGAAGCCAAGTATAGAGATAGGGCTTTGAGGTGATTTGCACGGGACATGTTGTATTCTTTTTGTGAGGAACCTCTGTGGACATTCCAGTTGCTGCATGTGCTTGGTCAAGTTACATACCAAAGTAGGAGCTGTACTCAATGATGGGTCTGATAAGGGCCAAATACAGAGGAACAATGACCTCTTTCATCATAGACACCATTGCCTTGCTTATAATTTGAGCAACACAGAATCATTTCCTTACTACCTTAGAAATATGTTGGTTGAAAGCCAGGTTACTTTCCTCATATGTTCCCAAATTCCTGATTACTGGGTCCACTCTGAATGGCATGCTATCAGTGCACTGAGGTAGTTTTCTGGGGTAGCTGACTTCCTAAAAGGTACTAAAATGCATTTCTTGGCATTGAGTTTTAAGGCGTGGCTCAGGCACCAGTCATTTGTCTGTGTTAGTCCTTCTTGTAGGGTGTTTTAGGGAGATTCTATGACTGCTCCTAGTTTGCAGTCATCTGCAAACTTGGTCATTCAGAGGCCTTTGACATTGGCTTCAACTTTCAAGAAGTAAATGCCAAAAAGGAGAAGGCCCAGCACAGAGCCCTGAGGGACTACATTAGTGAATGGCCTCTTTGTGGAGATGGTCTCCCCTATCCTAACTTCCTGGGTCCTACCTGAGAGTTAGCTGGCTATCCAGTGAGTAACATAAGGATTAATGCTTAATTAGATGAGTTTGTTTACAATGTGGGGTATTGTATCAAATGCCTTAGCCAGGTCAAGATAGGCAGTATGCACTGTTTTGCACTCATCCATTGCCTTGGTGACCTTTTCAAAGAAATCCACCAATTTCAATAGGGATGATCTCCTTTTGATGAAACCAAACTGGGTTGGATCCAGTATCTTAAGGTTTCATATGTCATTATTAATCATATACATGATAATTCTTTTTGTAGCTTTGCATATGACACTAGTCAGTTTTATGGGTCTGTAGTTCCTAGGGTCTGTTGCTAGACCACCCTTGTACAGAAAGATAACCATTGCAGTCCTCCATTCATGTTGCACAAAGCCTGTCTACAGGTTATGCTTAAACAGTGACTCCAAAGATCCAGACAGGTCATACTTCAGGCTGTTTAGGAGGCATCCTGGGATATTATCAGGGCCCGTCAATGCAGTATTCCAAGCCTTAGGCAGCACATTTAGGATTTACTCACTAGTGATAGCTGGGTGGGTTATGTTTGATGATATTACTTGGGGAGCAGCCAGAGGGGAGGGGTAAAACTGGAGCTGAATTTGTTGACCAGCAGATTTGTTATATCTTCTGGCCCCATGTAAGTGGCTCCATTAACAATCAGTTCTGTGCATGTTGTGTACCGCCAAAGAAAGCCTTGTGGTTGTTCTTGTTCTGGGGGTTATCTTTACCTTAAAATTGGCTTTGGTAGACTTAATTTGCCCTCTTAGTTGTTTGTTTAGCCCGATGACAGTTTTTATCTTGCTGGGTGTTGCACTTCCTAATTTTAGCTATAACTTTTTTCCATTTGTTATGCAGTCTGTTTATGTTTGGATTCCACCAGGGTAGTTTGTTTTTTGAGTTTCTTCTGGGCTTGTTTCTGGTAGGCACAGTTGTCTCTATGTATCTATTGACATGATTGAACAGGGCTCTGATTCTGCATAGGCAGTTGTGTTCTCCAGGTTTGGAGAGACTTGAAATGTTGTCAGATAATTGCTTAATAGCAGGAAGGTTGCAAGAGAGTACCTCCTAACTTTTATAGGGTTTGCTCAGGTAACAACACTGATTTTTATTTCAAAGGAGAAAGCTTTATGGTTTGACCTCACCAGAGAGGACACTATATTAAGGGGGGGGGGTGCAGAATTCTCCCATATTTGTGTGTCCCAGCTCCAGTATGTTTGCACCCCTAGTGGATGTATGGACTAACTGGTCCAGGGTGTTTGTGTTTACAAACACCAGGAATTTCTGGGCCTTCAAGTTTGGGGTTGTGTAGGATTCCCAGTTTATAGGGGGGGTAGGTATGTCTCCCTTGAATATGGTTTTGGATGGAATGGTATGTGTTTTCAGTATGTCAAAGCATGGGCTATGGGTTTTGTGGGTGATAGGGGTGATCTACAGTTTGCAGGGATATGATATGGGATTCTACTTATGGTAATTTGGTAATTTGGACATGGAAAAGCTTAAGCATGTGATGTTTGGCCAGCCTTGAGGTTTGTTTTTGATGTAGATCGAGACACCTTCACCTTTTGTCCCTGCCTATGCAGTAGCTGATCTAAATGTGTGGAAGGCATTGTATCACTGCACTTCCAGGGTGCTCTCCACAGATTTAAACCATGTCTCAGTGACTGCTCTGATATCTCCATTCTCCAAGGTTTTTTTTTTGTTTAAGCTACTAGCATTGAACAGTAACACCTTTAGATTCCATTGGGTTAATTTTGCTAAGATGGAAGGTTTGGTGTTGCCTAAAAAATGCATTAAAGGGAGAATATAATAAGGCTGTAGGAAGACCTAATGGGCAACAGTGATATTTAATGAAATACTATAAGAAATATTTTAACTTGTTTACACTTCACAGCTGTGGAATGCCACACTTCTAGCAGTATACATACATCCTTAGGTTTCTGGTCATTTTGTTAAAAAAACAAGATCAAAAGCTTAAGCCAGATTAATGTAAATATTTTGCAAATGATAAATGTTTAAAAATGCAAACAGAATTTGATGTCATCATTTTTTTGTATAGTTTGTTTTATAAAATTCCATTTTTGGAAATACTGTTCATGCTTTTTATAATAATATGTCAGTGCATTCATGGTCCTCAAATCAATGCTGTAATATATTATAATACAAAAAAAATCCACAAATACACTTTTATTTACATTTTTACAAGCAAATTTTCATATTTGGAAATTACATGTAGTGTCAGCAGCAGTTTTGTTCAGCCAGACTTCAGTTTTTACATGATGGCAAGAAATACAGGCAAATCCCAGCCCCACTTATTACAAACAGACTCTAAAGATCATAATGATTCCTGACTGCATTGCTAATCTGATCAAAAATATACCACATTATCTGCAGAGGTATTTGCAACAATATCACTGATCAACATCGCTATATTGAAAAATATAGGGCTGATATTCTAACAAAAAATGAAATATATTTAAAACCATATATTACAAGTGGACAGATACTACCCCCCGGGGATGTAATTTTAAGATAGATCTGATTGCCTGTCTAGAATAGTTGGAGTAACTGCAATACATTACTCAAACCATCTTGAACTAACCAACAATCTGTTATCATTATCTCAGTCTGACAAAACTGAAATATTTTTATCTACCCAAACATTAAACAAATATAAAATCCTCCACATACTGAGACTTTATAAACCTTCAATGTAACAGATGAAGAGTATTAATACACTGGAGAATAACTGTTCATGGATTACTACAATCTTGAAACAAAACATGAAAAAACTAGGTAATATTAATATAGACAGGTCAAAATTAGACTTGTAACAGTATAAAAATCAACAGTACAAAGTTTTACCTCTACAGTCTTACAAAGTAACAGAACCCACATTGACAGATTAAACATCAAGAGAAGCAAGTACACTTGACTGGTCACTAACAGACAACCCGACTGGTCACTAACAAATAACCTGACTGGTGACTAACAAACAACCCTAACTATATATTGCCCAAAACATTAAGCAGTTACAACCTGATAAATGCAATGTGTAATCAAGGCAAAATACGGACAAAATGTCATGTAGAACATTGTTTGAAATAAAAGACAGCTCACAGAAGAGAAATTCAGCAATCTGTGTAAATGTACTCCTATCAAATATTTACCATTAGAGAATGAAGTCAGCTACTTCAACAATAGGCTGAATGACATTCTAAATTCAATCACACCTCTTTGCAGAAAAATGTCAAATATACACCCCCCACCCACCTGTGGTCAAAACAATAAAAAATAATAATAAATGTCAGTGATAAAACCTAGACACTGTGGAAAAAGGATCCTTTCCAACAAAACCTGCACAATTACAGAATATTACAAACCAACAAGAAATTAATGCAAAAGAGCAAGAAAGAATACCACAAGAATTCAGACTACGTCTAAATAATTGTATGGTGCTTTGGAACACAGTAAATATACAGACTACTTAAATCAGGAAAACAAACACAGCCAAACGTAATACAAAATAAATCAGTTACAACATGGCATACAAACTAAGCTCTTATTTAATTAGTATATATACCACTTTATTAAATCAACACTATCTGAATCAGAATTATAAATTTAAACATATGGCACTTTTAACCTAGTACCAGTTACCCCAGACTATAAAAGAAAATTGCTAAGAAAATTAAAGCCTATCTTCTTTGCACCAGACAACCTTCCTTTAAAATATCTGCATATATCAGCTAATATCACTGCCAATCCCATTTCAATTCTGATAAATAGATATTTAAAGATACATATGTTCCTGCATTGTGGAAACAATCCTTCATAACTTCTCCCCACTAGGGTGGCACCTTCACATACATTTCAAACTACAGACCTATTACTATTCTCTCACCTTTATCAAAAGTTCTAGAAAGATACATTCATTAACAGATTATTTCCCACCTAAATACTAACAATTCAGACAGCATCATAGTGCAATGTGCATTACTGACTCTTTTCAAAATAACAAACCAAAATAGAAATAACAGACATCTAGTAGCATCTACATTCCTAGTCCTATTGAAAGTCTTTGGCCCCATATCTCACAAATTACTTCTCAGAAGATTAGATGACCTTGATATTAGTTGTAACACAATAATTGGAATATCCCAAGGATAAACCTTAGGTTAACTATTTTTAAAATATTTATTAATACCATGCATAATAATCACAACAGAAGCAAACTTAGTTCAATAAACTGATGGCAGCTCTAATTCTCTCATAAAATAATTTAGAACTACAAAGAATGACACAAGAATCCTTCAATATATTTCAAATATAGATGAAAAATTCTCAACTTCTACATATTAAAAATACTAACAATAACAATGATCTTTGCACCTGATAAATAAACCAGGACAATGTCCTGACATTCAAAACCTGGTAAAAATCTATAACCCAACAAGACTGTTTAGATCTATAAACCAAATGTTAGTCCCAGATGCAAAATCAGACCTTCAGAAATATAACAGTATTATAAAATATATCAAAACTTTAAGGGAACTCATGATACTTAGAAGGAAATGGCAGTCAATTAAATAATAAGACACTCCATATTATTAATGGAATGCTGTACTTGATAATGTTTGTATTCCCTAAACTGCAGCCTTATCATCAGAAATATTCTTAGGATTGATTTAATCTAACAAGAATATATCCTAAGTTTAATCACTTAATGGTACTTTATCCAAATCCAAATACTTTCTTTTCTAATCCAACATATTTAGCTAATTCATAATTAAATTATTTTTACTTTTTCTCTGTATACAAAACAGCAGAACATTAATATATATTCCTCATAATATTAATCCTATATATTTCCCAAACCTTTTCCTAGTGCATTTTCCCAAATCTCATTGTAATATTAAGTGCTTATGACAAATGTTATCTTCAGTATGTATATAATCTTTATTTTTCTCAGCTCTTATTCTAAATATTCCTCTTCCTTTCTTACCATGGTGCAGTGATTCCTTACACTTGAAAATTTTCTGTCATCGTTTTTTGTATAGTTTGTTTTATAAAATTCCATTTTTGGAAATACTGTTCATGCTAAATTTCATGTTAGAAACAAATGCTTATTTTTTGTAGTGTTGTTTACTGTGTACATCTCTGACTATTGTTAGAACCAAATGTAAAATTAGTTTTTCCATTACATAATGCAATGTTATTTAAACAAATGTACAACATTCTTCCTTTGGCCTTTCCTGAAAAGCACTCTCTGCCCAACTGGATTATCTTAATCAATACAAGAAATAAATACAATTAAAACAACCCTTTCTGTGTGCTTGTTTATGGAGATATTTCCAGAAATATGATTGGTATTTGCATAATTAACAAAAAAAACCCAACACTCAATATCTCTCAAAGTATACAATTTACACTGCAAATGTCAAAGATTTCCTCAACACAGTATAATTTTTCACTTATTGTTATATGACAGTTAAGATATAATAGTCTGTTGGTTTTAGAAATATTAATGTACATATGGAAATATTGCATATCTTCATAACCACTTGCAAACAATTAACACTGTGTCAAAAGCAGTACATTATACACAGACAGCACAACTGTATTTTTCTGTCTCCCACCATTGAATTTCATACTATGAATTTAATAGTTTATTCATTTATAGAAACATGAATGCAAATATATAAATATAAAAATATGAATAACAAGTGACAAACCACAATTAATATCCTAATTGCAGTGCATCCTAGAATCCTAGATTCTGTTATAACTTGCCGTTTCATATGCTGAGTATAATTAAGTTACTTGCTAAGGAATACAGAAAATATAGTGACACCACAAGGATTTTTGAGTGCTAAATGGAAGTATACAAAATGAGTTAAAGAGTGGTGTAGAAATGTATGCACAGAAGAAAGAAATATTTGTGAGGTTGAAACAATGAACAGATATGAGGTATTAGCTAAAGAACCACTGGAGTTAAAAAAAGGAAAGATAGAGGAGGTGTGACCTAGAAGAAGTAGAAAGAAAGAGATATGCAAAATAAAGGACTTACAAGTAAGGCTGGATAACATATTAATAGAAAGGAAAGAAGTACTGTCAAAATCAAAAGTTAGATTTGGAGTGGTTCTAGATTATAGCAAACATTGCAAAGAAGAAGATGACTGGTATACATTCTATTATGCAAATGTTTATAATCTGTATCAGAAGAAATACATATTGGTGATATTATTGGATGAAGAAAGGAGTGAACCCCACAAATTAAGAAAACAAGAAAATGGTAAACCTTATAATTGGTGGGTTATAATAAATTTTCCATAAATGAAAAATTGCAGAAGAGATGGAAGAACATTTAGGAAGGTGAAACTGTAAATTAATAGGTGTTCCCCAAAAGGATGAAGAGGTGGTAGAAAGTGTAGGTGTATGTGTAAAGTACAAAGAGATAATCTAGTAAAGCTATATTACTTCTATAGTATCTACAGGTCTCCAAATGGAAGAACAAAGGAATCTAAGTACATTTTGGGTGAAGAAGACATGTAACACAGAGACATACAGAATAGTGGTTGATGTAGATAAATTTAATATAGCTGGGCATAGCTGAGCATAGGACAATGGGAAACACAACTGATAAACCAGTAACCATTTGAAATGTTGGGACATGGTAGAGTAGGTCCTGAAATATGGAGACTGAATTGCTGAAAGAAAGGACTTAAATATACTAAGTCTGAGATGCTATTTCTCAGAGTATTCCCTTTTCTCTGAGGTATGGCAATTTCAGAGTTGGTATATATAAGTTTGCTGGGTGCCTGCAAAAAGATGTTTTAAGGAGAAGAGTGATTTTCAAGATTTGCTCTTCTCTGGATCTTGTGGGGTTTTTTTCAGCTTTCCGACACTCTGCATTTCGAATGCCAACATTTCAATAGGAAACCAAATAAACCCACTAAAGGACATCATTTTTATACACTGTATTTCTCATTGAAGACTACTGAAATGTAGGATAGGACATAGTCATTCAAGATGTAATTTTACAACAAGTAATATGTTCTCTAAGAATAACCCTTTTAAGAGAACACTTTGTATGAAAGTATGGGATGGAAGACATGAGACAGTGTCTAAAAGAGGGGTAATAGGATAAACTAATGATAAGCAAATCAACAAGCAAAACAGAAGACAATTTTATGTCAGGGTTACGAGACATACAGGAAAAATATGCTAAGATAACATATAAAGGGTTGTCATTAAAGGAATATGGATGATGTCAGAAATTAAGACTATAATTAGTAAAAAATGCTCTACACAAAGTGAACAGTTGTTTACAGTAATTTAAACAGAGTGTGTACTACACAGGAAGAAAAGAGTCTGAAAGAAAGGTTACAACAGCTAAAAAGAGCTGTAAGAAAATCTTCTTTGAAAGTTTGAAAGATAAGAAAAATGAAATAAATTACAAGAAATAATGTGCATAGATGATATTATAAGAGTACTAATGGTAGTATTACACTGAACAAACAAGTCCATCAAGTAAAGATTTGTAAGGAACCAGTACATCAAAAATGCCCTGTATAGGGTGTTACAGATATTATTACTAATGGAAATAATTTGGTTTAAATTTTTCATTTTCTCTGACCTGCTGCAGCATTGAAGCACATATTGTATAATTAAAGAGGTGTAAACAGTGTGGACTCTCACGGGAAGATTGTCAGTGTGTGAGGTATGAACCAAAAGCCATACATCTACATAAATGAGGAGGAAGTAGTGGGAATTTTTAAAAGATGTATGAAATATTATACACTGGTTAAATGGTGGGGTCCAATTTATATAAGAAATGGAAAGAAAGGAAGAAACATGAATAACAAAGGAATGACTTGGAAATAAAAATGCAGGACAGTTTAAAGAATATTTAGACCAAATAACAGAACCTGTATTTAGAATAATGACTGAGTTCTTGAATACAAAAAAGGTGTCTAGTGTGTGGAAGGTATGGTACATGTTTGATAAAATTATACTAGGGTTTAAAACCCTAGTAATATATAAATTATTACAAAGATTCTGAAAACTTAATAGAGATAAATTCAGCAACCTGTTCAGCTGATGATCACTGAATAAACTGCGCCAAAGTTTGTGGATATTTGACCAAAAAAAAAAAAAAAACAGCAACAGTAAATCAAAGAGTGTCTCTATATAGGTGATTTCTTCTTACTTCTGAAGTTCAGCAGCCTTCATGTTGAATAAAATAATTGAATGTGTACAATGACCACATCCTTGTTTGTGTGTGTGTGTGTGTGTGTGTGGGGGGGGGGGGTGTAGCTTTTTTTGCATTGCATTACATCGACATTTGTCTACTTTTCTTGGTCCAATGTCTATTCAGTATACCGTTCTTTAGCAGAATATCCAGCTCCAGATTTGAAGGTTAAAGGCAATGTGTACATATACCTTCACAAAGGGTCTCAAAAGAAAGACAATCCCCCGGATTCACGAATCTTCCGTGTAAGACTAAATAAGTCTTACTTGGAGACTGCAGTTGAATGGTATGACATCAGTGTGCCATGCATATTCATGAGGGCACGCTAACTCCACTCCAAGTCTAACACGGACCATGCAGGAAGGCAGGGGGCGTGTCCGACTGCCGAGCAGTCCAAAGGTCCATGCCCCTGCAAGTGTCTGAATTGTAAAATGTCAACACACATGAGCGAGTCCGCTCAAATGTCCACTTACCCAACACTACACTCCCTGACATTGTAACCCCCAGGGCAGTTATAAAAAGTAAAACTTTAAATTTTTTTTTTCTAATTCCCAATATAGCTGCCAGTATTTGCACGTGTGTGCGCGGGTGTGCCCATTGCTTAGCTGCAGTTAGCAATCTCAACATGGAAGAACATAATAAGGAATGTTTATGCAAATTACTCCAAATAGCAATAGCATAGTGGTAGAGCCTTCGCACAAAGAGGAGGCATTCACGGTTCGAATCCCACCACTCCCCTTCCTATTTTATGTTTTAAATTAGTATATGAAATAATTCCTGACATATATGATTAAAATTTTACTAAAAAGCATTGAAATGGCCTATGTATCAGTGAACAAAATGTATATTTATAAAGGATCCTGACATATAATTGCCCGCAGTTAAGCAACATTTTACCCAGCGCAATATAGTTGCCCGTAGTTAAGCAGCACTTTACCCAGTGCAATATAGTTGCCCGTAGTTAAGCAGCGCTTTACCCAGTGCAATATAGTTGCCCATAGTTAAACAGCACTTTACTCAGTGCAATATAGTTGCCCGTAGTTAAGCAGCGGTTTACCCAGCACAAGAGAGTTGCCCATAGCTAAATAGCACTTTACCCAGTGCAATCGATTTGCTCAGAGGTGCGCGCCGTGCCAACCAGCGCACCATAGGGCAACGTAGAGCAAAGTTGCCTAAATACAGCCACACCCCCTAGCCTATCTTGACAGTAGTAAAATAAAAAGCAATGACAAGGTTCAAACCCAGGACACTGTGCACCATAATCAAAGTACTGAACCACTAAGCCATGACAGCTTAAGATAAACAGCCACTGTTAACATACATATACTTATAAATGCTAAGCAGGTCTGCAGTCAGCCGAGAATTTTCAAAAACGGCCAATCACAAAAAAGTGCGGGAAATGCGTCATATTTAAGCCCCATAGGTGGGAATACTCGCCATAACTGATTGTAGCTCCCATCTGCAGTTAGAATGGCTGGTGCTGGAGAGGGTACTCGCTTTTGAGCGCAAGCTGGGGCATCGATGAGTCAAAATACATGGTTTGGCTCCTTGTCCACCTTCATGAGTCAAGACTCCTGCAGGGCCAGTTCCAAGGGATGGAGTACAAAGCAGAGGCTTGGAACCGGTTAGCTCATGATCTCACCAGTGCCACAGGCATTCCTCGGACTGGTGAGCAGGTCTGTCACCACCATGCAGACCTGAAGAGACGGAAGCAGAACCTACTGAATCAATGGATACAGGAGGCCCGTGGGATGCAAGATGCCCCACTACTGAGTAGGTAGCCATGGAATGCAGCATGTAAGACATGCTAATTTAGTCAATATAATGGATAGGTATGTCTCAATATCCCTTCATTTACTTCACAGCTGCAGGTGTCGGTGCTGCGAATCAGCAAGCCTATGCAGATAGGCTGCACCACCAGGCAGGTTAGTAATTATTCTGCATGTATTGTTATATAAAATAGGTGAGAGAGCCTGAAAGAAAGTGTTGTAGCCCAATAATACAGCCATAAAAGGCCCAGAATAATTCCTCTGCATGTACTGTTATATAAAATAAGTCAGAGAGCCAGAAAAAGAGTGTAGTAACTCATTAAAAAAGGTAAAATATGTCCGGAATAATATCTCTGCATGTATTGTCATATAAAATAAGTGAGCGAGCCTGAAAATGAGTGTTCTAACCTATTAATAAAGGTATAATATGTCTTGAATATGCCTTCCGTATGCACTGTAATATCAAATAAAGGAGAGAGCCTGTGGAAAAGTGTGTAATGTAATTAATAAAGGTATAATACTTGGAGTGTGTCTGTGTCACTTACTTTGAAATGTTGTTGTACCCTTGCATTATACAAATAGTACTATTTTAAGAAGTGCTGGTAACCCACAGTTGAGCAGTCCCATCTAAAGTGGTTGATGGAAGTGCCAGTAGCTGTGAAGCATATATACAGTCCTCAACAGTCAGTTAATGGCTGGCATGCATAAGTAAATCTGGCACATGAGCAGCTTGTTAATGTGTTCCCCAGAAATGTGAGTGTGCTACATGAAATGTACGGTTCTGTACAAATTTAACTGAAAATATCATGTGAACTCATCCAGATATGTACATAAAGAAATATAAATAAAATCAATAACTATGTAACAGTAAAATCTGCATCTTGGACAGTTAGTATGTCAGATATAGGTCAGGTATATAATGAACTAGCCAAACCCATTACACAACCTAATGCATGTTGGCAAGTGTAATAATACATGTAGGGGATATACACCTGCAGTCAATAGGAATGTAGTGTAGACTAAAAGTACTTATAAGATGTTAATTGAGGTTTCTTTCTACACCCTGCTGTATGTGCATAAACAATGCAATTCCACACCTCAATGGGTATGTGTAATCTCAAAACATTTGTTGGGACATATGTCCTATTGTTCTATAAATATCTGCATTCACTTTGATGCTTGTGCCCTGTTCAATCACCACAATCTTGGTGGCCTGTTGCCACCAATCATCCGTGCATGCTGTTGGAATGTCCACTGTCATTCAATATATGCATGTGTTATGCTTGCTGTTCAACTGTTGGAACCTTGGTGTGTTGGGTTAATTGGAATATTACTGCATGCTGTTACAACTAATTTGGAATGCTGTTGTTTATGTTGTAATTAAATACACCTAATCACAGAACGTATGGGAAGGTCGGTCCCAGTGGACACACCTGTCCCTCCTCAGCTGGCGATTGCACCTGGCACCAGCAGGTCCAGTGCCCAGCCCGGGCTACCATCCTCCATTGGACCTGTGCCACCTTTGGGTGGAAGCGCTGCAGGGGATGGGGCTCACCCCCCCATGCAAGCGTGGGTGGAGAAGGGCCACCTGTCACCCTCCGAAGGGTCTGGGCTGTGGTGCGTTGGGAGATCTAGCATTCAGTCGTTGATCCTCTACGCCAGCTCGATGTGAGAGTGGTGCGTCTCATGGGTGAGCTTGCATGTCCTACGCAGCCCCCAGCACAGCCACCCTTGGGGCTGTGAAGGTGCAGTGGTGACTGCCCATGGGTGGGGATCTCAGTTCCACTGTTACCATCTGTGGGCTCATGGGCTTGCAATTTCCAAACATCCGTTCCCGTCAATTGTGTTCACCCACCCCATGTGTCATACTCTGCCTCTGTATGCGTCTTGTTTGTCTTGTCTGTTTACCTCCACAGCCTACCTCCCCAAATATACCTACTTCCTCTACCTCACTTTCCACTCTCACCTGAAAAAAAAAGGGCAATTTGTACCCACAAAAAAATTACGCCCCATACATAGCTGCCCATTACGCACACATGTCCACTGGACATGTAAACTGATGATTATAATTGGCAGTACAACATACTTTGTTGTCCTCACCCCTCTCCCAGGGGTGGAAGGTTTTAAATTTCACCCCAACTTTCTTGCATATGCACAGCTGTTGCTGATAAAGAAATGGGCAGCTATGGACCTTCACTATACCCGTCCTGCACATCCCGAGCTTGTTTCCCTACTGTCTTCCCCTCTTTGTGGCCCCTTTTTCACCACTTTCCTATCTCCCCATTTTCTTTTCTTTCAAAGAAATTAGCACGGGAGTTAGTGGGAGTAAGCACTTTTAAGCAGTAGTTAGCGGGTTTGAGCAAGTGTGCGCATGTGTGCGCTTGGCTACGTATTGCTAAGCGTCACGCAAACCCACGCAAACCCGCTTACAACTGCTTAAAAGTGCCTTAGTCACTCTGCATGGCAGGGCCCTTGTTCTGCTGAAATAAAACACCTCTGTCAGTCTCGAACCCCAGACCTTGGACACACTAGACTGCATGAAGTACCACTAGGCCACAGTAGATTTACAACAAGTTGGTGCTGTGATAAATATATCATGCATTACAATGAGTGGATGTAAAGGGAAAATAGGAATGTCATAACACAAATCTTGTTCTGTGGATATTTACCAGCAGTTGTTGTGGAATTGCATAACATGACTGTGAAATGAGAACCAGCCATTCTAGCAGGAAATAGTGTTACAGTAGCACTTACAAACCCCACACAGTATCAGAGCAGGATAAACACTGGCATATTTGAATAGGGCAGAGGCCATACTTCGCAACTGTGACTGCTTTTCAAGGATGTCCCTAATTCCTAAACAAATGTTAGCTTTGTCCCTCAGAATCCCTCTGAAAAGTACTGATGGTAGGCCGAAGAGTGGGGAATTACACTTAATGAATAATGTCAATAAGTAATAGTACACACTGCATGCACATCAGAAAGGGTGTATTAATACATATGCTCTGATTCTCTCACAGTCTCAACTTAATGTCTGTAATATATTACAGGTGTACCTCACTTATATGTACCTTTCTCTGAGGCTGTTCAAATATATACCTGAGTGTATCAAAGGCCTGGCAGAGGCAGAAACACACAGGCATTACAGCTTGTCTGCTGTAACACACTCTGCAAATAGCTTTGGAACGAGTCCCACAAGCATACCCTTATGTAGGAGTACAACACAGAAATATCAAAGGATGTAGCCATGTACTGTAAGCAACCAACTGTGACAATGTCACTGTTCCAGTGCAGAAAAGACCGGTGTGGTGCACAGACAAAGAATAATAGGCCAACCTCTGGCTACCATCTGGATATGTCCACAAGTGGGAGCTATGCAGACAGACTACTTGCCTTGTTAGACTAACAGGTACACAGCAACCCTGTATGTTCAGCAAGATAAACATCACACAATAATATATAATGCTCTCTGTACTTCTGCACCCCTACCCAAAAGAACAATATACCTGTGTATTCAGGCTCTACTAAGGATGTAGGTAGGCATACTCAGTACTGGAATGTGTCCAATTGTCTTGAGCAGCCTGTGCTAATGTCAACACAAATAAACAACAAACTGTTCAGAAGTGAGGTAATTAATATTTACAGTATAGTAGTTCACAAACAGTTCATGTGCCAGAGGAACACATTACAATAACTACTTTTGTATGGCAGTTAATTGTCTAATTAGAAAAAAAAGTACATATTCCCATGTATCTTATGTAAGCATGTGGAGGGGTGAGTAAACGTTTACACTGACAAGTGTGTACTAGAAGCAGCAACATTCAGGTTTGAGTACAACATGTAAATCACTGGCTACAACTCTAGCTTCAGAGATAAGAAGTATACCAACCTTCTGACTGACACAACGGTGTCCACAGCAAACAAGCATGGGCCCCACTTTTGAAAGCTGAAAGGGCTACGCCTACCTAACCTAGCATTTTATAGCAGTCAGCTGCTATGACAGTGAGTAGTGCAATTACCACACAGCAGGCTGCATGCAATTAGTGAATGGTGGGCACCAAATAGTGCAGAGGCCATCACATGTACATGTACAGATACCTAGAAAAGCAGGCTGTACTTGCTGTCTACACATACAATAATCTCATTGCAGCAAGAGAGAGAGCGAGAGAGAGAGAGAGAGAGATAGAGACAGAGACACAGACAGACAGAGAAACACAGGAAAATAAAGAGTAACAGACAGAGAAAAGAAAAAGGGGAAAAAATCATTACCTTTAAAAACAAATGGAACATGGCAATACAAACAAAAGGTATGTAACACATATGTATTTGCTGGCATGTAGTAGATGTTTATGAAGAGTACTCTACATACTGTGAATCATCCATATGTGGCAGCAGTACGTATCTCTATGTATCTGTACATGTGCATAGGGCAAGGGACATACTGCATCTATTTGTGAAGGGTGTACATATATACGTTGTTGAAGGTTGTTATGTGCATATGTCTATGTAGGTTGTAGTGTGTGGAAAAGACAATAGCATGCAGTGCTGGTATATGACATGTTGTGGTTAAACGCTGTGGGTATGCTCTGTCATTTTTGCAGTGTTGTAGCCAGTGAGGCCTGCTAAAGCTACATGGGCTGACGACATCTTCAATGCAGTCTGCACATTACTGTGCAATATTATTACATAACTGTATATCTCACAACTGTCGCATAAGTGCTATTCCCACCATGAATAGTGGACTGTATATGTGCCAATATGTACATCTATATGTACAGCAATGGATGTTTATATGTATGTGTGTATGTGTGTGCGTGTGTGTGTGTGTGTGTGTGTGTGTGTGTGTGTGTGTGTGTGTGTGTATATATATATATATATATATATATATATATATATATATATATATATATATATAGATATGTAGATATATATAGATATATATAGATATATATAGATATATAGACATATATATATATATATATATATATATATATAGATATGCAGATAGATATATATATAGATAGAGGGAGAGAGACATGGGGCATACATACTGTGACAGGTGCCTGGCGACCAAGGTATGGACTGAAGCTCAGTGTTGACACTGCAGTGCCATCCCTTCTTGCCAGAACACTGTACCCATTAACTACCACATAGGTGGTAGTCTACCTAACACCGAAGTTGTGATAAGGGAACATGGGACACAGGTGGACAGTAGCCTCCCCTTTGATAATCACAGTGCCACACTGGTCATGTACTCTGTCTACGTGGTACATGTCATCACAAAAGGTGTGTCATCTAGGGAAATATAGGTCAGTGTTCCCCTCTACTTATTACACTTAAAACCCATTAGAGAGTACAATGCCAACTACAGCAACTGGAAAGGCCACAGACATACCTCACAAAGAGTAATATCGGCCTCAAACAGATGCCCTATGCAGACCAACTCACAAAACCACAGCTACACTGTGTTGCATACCGCCTACCCAGAGGTGACCTCTGCCTAACATACTGAGCTATGTCACACCCATAGCTGTTAGACATCCTCCATGTAAACATATTACAATCCCTCCCAGATACATGCTCTAGGGCCCTACACCTTGTCAGCTCACTAAACAGCACATGCTGGTGGGATAGAGTCCTAACTCAGAGACATGCCATACTCTGGAACAAAACACCTATCAATAGCAAACAAAGCTCCTCATTAGCAGTTGTCATAAATACTCCTGATAATTGTTTGGGAGATAGGAAACACACCACAGGAATGACCTCTGTGGCTCTGGTTGACAGGGGCAAGTGAAATTAAATTACATGTGTGTCAAAGGGCAGGGTAGCGTATGGCTAGGCTGCTGTAGGCCCTAGGGCCAATAGCGTATTATCTACCCATGACACGAAGCACACACACGTACTTAGTGCAGTAATTGCTATGTGAGGTTGACTGAGTGTGATGGTGAATGTGTTGGTGAATGTGTGCAAGGTCTGTAAAGGTGTGATAGCTTAGTGTGACATTGTTTCTGTCTTGGTAGTTTGTGTCCTAGCTGTGATCCCAGAAAAAGATGTGTATGCTATTGCTAGGCAGAAAAAGTAGTATGGCATACGGTGTGATGTAGTCCCTTGTTGTCGACTGTGGTGTCCCATTGTAGGCTAAAGCAATACATGTAATTTGATGAATATGCTTCACCTCAAAAAATCTAGATCCCTCAGAACCACAAGGGCGGGAGACTTAAACCTTGACACGGTTATAAATAGAACGTGCTGGAGGGACAGATTCATCACCCAGAGACTCCCTATGCTGTGGAACAAAATCCCGGTACATGTGAGGCAGAGCACCTCTCTGGTCTTGTTCAGGAGGAATCTTGACCAATGGATGGGAGATTGCAGATATACCCCAGGGATTACTTCAGCGTCACTGCTTGACAGAGGCACAGCAAAATGATAGGCATAGTTTTTATTCAAACTAAAGGGGTGGCGAAAGCCACATAACTATGGGCTAGGCTTATAAATGCCCTTGGGCAGATAGCCTAGTATGAACCTATGAACCTATGAACCTATGTATGCTTAGTGAGTGGTACTGCTGGTGAATCCAACTTCCATATGAACTGTAGTACTACCTGAAGCTGTAGGCCTAAACAGTACAGTATGGTGTATGTTCACATTGCTTGGAAACACTGTTTTGTGTCATCCCTGTAGTCCTCACAGATTACATACCTCAGGCATAAGGTTTTGTAAGTAATGACACACAGTACTGTATGGTACATAGGTAAAGCTCATCTGGGTTGGCATACATTTGTGTGTTGTATGTATGTCTGATGTGTGTGTAATTATGCCTGTACCATGCCCTCAATCATATCTGTGTTACAGGGTATACGTGTGTATCTAGCAACATGTATAGTCTACTACAGCAGTATGCCACCTATATCAACAACTGTGCACATATGTTAGGCAGGGGTTTGGCATCAATGAATACTGTGGTATACTGGTAATACTGTAACTGTACTTTACATTCATTGCAATGGATGACATCATTTTCCATCCATTAGCTTGATATATACCTCCTGTGGCTAGGTTGTGCATTGTGTCACATACAGTGTGCCATGTACTGTTGTATAGTCTTACATACTGGTTTCACTTTGTTGTTGTGCAGAACATGGTTTAATATATAGAATGTGCCAGGCATTGTCAGGCAGTTGTGGGCTGAGCAGTGATATGTGGTATTAAAAGTGTGTATCTACTGACAGCCAATAGGTTGCTATATATGGCATTTCATTGATGTCTGTACTTTAGAATGTTAAGTGTGCCACATGACTTGCTCACAAATATTGTTTTATTGTCTTCCAGGGACATGTCTCACAATCACAAACCCACGTATTCCCCTGAAGAGGAGGAAATAATCCCAGATGCCCTAATACAACATCACAACCTGCTGTTCTCCAGAACCAGCCAGGACCAGCATGGGCGCACTGCACTGTGGCAGGATGTTGTCCATCGGGTGAATGACGTAGGCATGCATAACTGGACTTATGAGCAGGTACGCCATCACTGCAGTGATTTAATCAGACATGTCTGGCAGCATGCCTCCGATGACCACAGACAACAGCTTGCCACAGGTGGTGGTGCAGCAACACATCCACCCCTCATCAGAGTGGAAGTGCTGCTCCTCAGCGTGGTGGCTCCTGGCCAACCACTATAACAGACGTGTCATCATGGAGGCTGGAGTCACCCAGCAAGTTGACTCAGAGCGTGCAGGTAACATGGCATATCTGTAGACTACTGTTAGCTCGATTGTTAGAACATGCATTTATCAGATGTGTACTGTGGATTTAGAAGATGTGGAGCCTGGTGTCATGCAATACTGATAATTTGGTACATAATCTGTATGCCTGTGACTGTCACCTGTTGTACTACTGTAAAATTGCAAACTCACAGCAGCAATGCCATAGTTGTTGACACTGACAAACTGTCTCATATCCTTGTAGGTCCCTCTGGTGTGATAGCAAAACAGCAGACCCATGCTGGTGAGTGTTCTACATTTAATATAGCATATAACATATGCATGTCATAGGAGAGTTGTAGGCCATATACACATGTAAAACACCTACACATAATGCATGCTCTGCATGTTTTCTGTGGGACTATGCACATCCCAGTAACATGAGTAGCTGTCTCAAACACATGCAATACACAGAGCATCCAAACCGATTGTGGTACACTGTAGTGAACATAGTATAGGCAGAGTCAATACACATGCACAGAACATACACCACTTTGTCATACGCAGTGAGTGTTAATATGATACGCATGGCATATGTAGACACCTGCTGTAAGGTCAGACTCCAGTATCCTAAATGTCATCAACACAGCACACATACTATACCTGAGGGGGAGAGGCCTATCATGGGGCGATGCAACACTCTTCAACACACAACACATTCATGTTAGGCAATGCTCCCTATTGAACACCTTACATACCCATGTAACAACTGCCTGTGAAATGGTTAATGTAGCCAAAGTGATGCAGGTCAGGAATACAGCAAGATAGTTGCCAGTGTGGCATACATTAGTGGCCTAGAGTGACAACATGATGCTGCCTGATGATGGCTCATGGTACTACACTACATCCAGTTACAGTAACTACAGTACTACACATAGCATTCATTACTATACACCTGACAGTTGTGTGCATCCGGCTATGGTATGTATACCTATGAGTGATGGTGCATAGGACATTGGAAAGCATTTTATACTTGCACAGCAATGTTGTGTCCATGTACACATTGCGTTCCAGGGTGAGGCCAATCATTGAACAACACACATGCATCAAAGACATGTATACTGTTATCAACAAGGACTCTCTACACTCGCACTGCATGCTGTTGAGCAACACACATCCGGCATGCTGACACGTGTGATAGGACTCTTTGGCTTGTGATACTGTACTCCACCATCAACCACTAATGAGTATGTTCTGTATTGCTGTTGGTGTGTGTGTGTGTGTGTGTGTGTGTGTGTGTGTGTGTGTGTGTGTGTGTGTGTGTGTGTGTGTGTGTCAACTTGACTGTGTAGTGTATTTGTGTGCATGTGTGCATGTATTCATTTGTGCATGTGTGCATGTGTGCTAACATCATGTACAGATTGTAAAGTGTGTTTCCTGTCTTCCTCTCACAGGTGCTGAGGTTGTGTTGGTTGAGTGCAGCAGGGAACCAGAAGTCACTGCCACAAATAGTGGACATGATAATACATGTGTTGTGGCACAATCAGGTTTGACAGGGTCTGTCGTTGGTCCGCCAATCGACAGTACACAGCTTTCCACCCCATCTATGTGCACATTCATACTGCCAATACATCCCTCAACACCAATGGCCTTAGCTGAGGGACAGCATACAGTAAGCATTGACCAGGATAGTGTGGTATCTATGGCACATGCATCCCCTCACAGCAGCCATACCCAGACTCCTGGAATGGTACCAAATAGGCATATGTCCAGGGGTTCTTGTGGGAGCACTGCTGGTCGTAATGCCCTTGGCAGATGTGCCCCCACAGGTCTTACAACCTCAGGTATGTTCCGGGCTGTAATGCAGGCATAAGCACGTATGGAACGGTACACCAGGCAGGGACTAAGGGCACAGAGGGCCCATAACACCGCTATCAATGACATTATCCATGACCTTGCCGGTGCCATCCGTAATTACACCAAGGTCATTGATAGACGTTGGGGGGAGACACTAGATGTCCTCCGCAATGTCATGTCCATGTGCCAGGACAGTGCAGGATGGCTGAGACATTGACATGGATGTATGCCAGCAACATCATCAGCTGGCATTCGTCGAGGATGACACACAAGTCACAGCCACTCCTGTTGTAGCAGTACCAGCCCCAGCAATGTTGGGGCTGGGCTGTCAATAGACCATCCTAGATGACCATATGCACGTGGCTCTGGCCAGTCCCAGCAGGGACATGTGTCCAGTCAACATCCCTCTGCCTCTAATGTTAGTACCCAGTTTGGCTTAGTACCCGATACTGTACGTGGCACCCCTGCCAGGCACAGGTACTGTGTCCGTGGCCAGAGACAGTGATCTGTACAGGCTGGCAGGTGCAGTCTGTGGCTGTCCCACAACCTCCCGTATTTGGCAGCCACATAGTGGAACTGTGTGCATGCAGACACACACACATAAACCAAACACCTAGGGCTAACACATACACACACACATTACATCAACATTGACCCATGCTGTACTGTTGTCCCTCACTCACACACACACACACACACACACACACACACACACACACACACACACACACACACACACACACACATGTCGATTGGATGGGTTATTGTCGGGCTCTGGCAAACCAACAACACACCCTGTGCATATGATGAAACTGTGCCACCTCCTGTCATCTGTAACACTGATGCAGGAACAGGCTAACATGGTGCTGATGCACAGGGTGACTTAATAGCAGTGTAGCAATGTTAGCATGTTGTCATCAGTAAAGTGTAATGATATCCTTGTAGGTATATCTGAGCAGGCATGATGCATTAAAGCTATGATTATCAATGTAGTATTGTTTACACCAGTGTTAATTCCAAAAATGTATTGTCTGCCCATGTGCCACTTGGCTGATGTGTGTGGCTCTGGCAGCATGTGTTGGTGAGTGGACAGTACATGTGTGATATGTGCAGTGCAGATTTGCAGGTGTACATTTGTGAACATGGTGGAGGTGCACTGTCTGCATGTACGTGCATAGTGGACACATGGGAAGGGTGACATGCCCTGTATTACACAGTGTTAACACTTCATATTTTCTATTGGTGGCCAGTATGCATTTTACTACACATATGTTTCAACTTGGGTACACATGTGTGTATGACATGGTTTGACACTATGCTGTGGGTGATACTGTTAATATCGGTCATTGGTTTGCATTCTGGTAGTATACATAACCTCAACAGCCTAACTTTAACCAATCGTTAGATGATGTCTTGACAACTGACACGCAGATGTAGGATACACAGTAGCATTTGAATCCTTTTGGTACTATACTATACCAGTAACCAGTGGTATTGACCACCACCCATTCCTGGGTCCACTCCTGTTTGGCATGTAGCCCTTTTAGGTGCAAGCAAACACACTAGGGATATCTCTGTCCACATCTGGTAATGCATACAGTGGCCTACAATGCATTCTCCAGATGAGGCACTTATCCTCCACAAGGGTATTATACAGACAGATACCTGTTGACCAACCCATGCTGTAAAGCTATAGGCCAACTATAGCATAGTCATCCACATTTACTAAACATAGTATCCTGACAGTACCACATAGGTAGTAGCCCATAACATGTAGAAGGGGTACCGATGTGTACATACAGCCACATGTTATGTCATCTGTCCTTTGGTATTCACATTTCCAAAGGTATTCTGAAGTCCCTTGGTGTATCACATAAGCAATAAGGGGTCTGTATACATATCCACAAAGTTGTTGTACACCTATAATGAATGCCCATTATTGACAGACTTTGTTGTGTTCGAACATATCTGAAATATACCCCAGGCATGAACCCTCACTCACACTATTCTATAGAAACTGTCATGGGTGTGTGTGACACAGATGACCTAGGCCACAGATCACTACAGTGGCTGGCCTTGTCACAAACATACATATGTGACCTAAGGTCTGAGAAGCAGCAGCACAAACTGTCAATGGTAACAGATGCATTCATGTAGAAAGCAGGCTTATGAACTAATTGAGGTCACATGTACATATATGTATTTGCCACACAGGTACCTGAAGTGTGCAATGCACATACTGTTGTTTTACTGATATGTCATACAGTAGTAAAAGCAAAACCCACAACACGTTGACCAACAGTGTTACAAACACACACTCAGCAATTGCGGGATTCAAGCCCCTACCTAACTATGTTATGATACTAAAGAGATACGCATTAACACGGCACACTATATGCTGTACTGGGAGCTTTCATTTACACTGCTGTATTTGTAGGATACTGACATCATCAGACTTGCCAAAGAGGAATTTACCTCTTTTAATGTGTTTTCCTAGTCTCCAAAAAGGGAACTCCTCTCAAAGGAAATCACACACACACACTCAGCAATTGCAGGATTCAAACCCCTACCTAACTATGTTATGATACTAGAGAGATACGCATTAACATGACATGCTATATGCTTTATTGGGAGTTTTCTTTTCCACTGCTGTATTTGTGGGATGCTGACATCATCAGACTTGCCAAAGAGGAATTTACTTCTTTAATGTGTTTTCCTAGTCTCCAAAAAGGGCACTCCTCTCAAAGGAAATCACACACATCCCCCACACACACTCAGCAATTACAGGATTCAAACCCTAACTATGTTTTGATACTTGAGAGATACTCATTAACACGACGTGCTGTGTGCTTTACTGGGTGGTTTATTTTCTCCTGCTATATTTATGGGATGCTGACATCATCAGACTGGACATGGTAATGTGTGTGCACTTTGTTTTATGCAATCCCAGGACTGAACCATGTGGGACAGCAGATGTTAACAGCTTGAACAGGACTCCACAATTCTTAGCTTGTGTGATCTATCTGTGGACCAATTGCCAATCCATCATATGGCAATACATATTTATGCACAGATTGTTAATTTTGTGGATACGACATGTGTCTGGGATGTTGGAAAAGGGCTATTCAAAGTCTATGTGGGACTTGTGTAGCTCCTTTCAGTGATGTATGTCCTGGGTGGCTGCCATGCAAACAGTCAAGCAGGTTTGGGAACCATGATCTGCCCATGAACAAACCAAAGTTGGTAGGGTTGTGTGTTTGTCGGCTTACAATAGCTCTGTTTATGACTTCAATCATGATGGACTCCATGGCCTTGCAGATCAGATTTTATAGGCTTATAGGACTATAGTTCCCATGGTCTGTTGTGCACCAACACTTGTGGGGAGTGCCATATGTTGCTGTAACCCATTCAACAGTTTCATATCCTGTAGAGAGGGTGAGGCTCAACAGACTGTTCAGGTGCAGGGTCTGTTTGTTCTGCAGTTCACTTATGACACATATGGAGAAACAATGTAATCCAATTGATGCCATGTTTTCAGCTTTGGAAGGAGCTGTTTACCCATTCTACATGTGATATATCCTGGTATGATGATAGGGCCTTTTGTCAGTGGGAGGTGGGTATGTATGCATGGGCCTGTCTGACAGGATGTTGGCATTGTCAGTCATGTACAGTTGGCCCTGACTCAGGACATATATGAGTGTACATTGCTATTTATGGCATAGCTGAAGGAAGTGTCATGGTTCTGTCTGGACTCCTTCACAGATAATCTTTCTAAAACACCGACAAACCTAAGCACTAAAACCCTGTTATACTCTTTTACACACTTAACACCCTACTGATTCTTTTTGATCAGTCAAAAGAGTATTTCATCATAATATCCTGACATGTCCAAAGGTCAGTTTCGTGTGTACTCTCCAGTCCAGCTGGTGAATATGGGAATTTTGAGGCAATGTTACAACTGCCTTATGTACACAGACAACCCTCTCCTCCTCCCAACAAACTCAGATATATGTGAGAGATGCAACTATATGGACAAACAGGAGGCTGAGCTCTCTCGACCCATGACTGGCACAGTCTATCAGGTGGTGAAAGTAACCACACACACCACAAATCCAGTCTCACATAGACCTATAACAACAGCAAACAAAACACATTACCACACAAAAACATACTCAGAGGCTCTAAATAAAAATCTGCCTAAGCAGCAGAGACCTCCAAAGCAGACACCCAAAAAACTGCTACCCCACAACAATACCCACATATCACATGGTTCACAAAGTCAGTGTACCACACAGTCACTGCCCTTAAGGCTAAACAACACACCTAATACACTTGTAATAGGTGACTCTATTGTCAGACACACTGACGTCCCACTCACCAGGCTGAACAAGGAGAAGGTCACTTTGAGCTGTCTGTCGGGTGGCAGGATCCGCCACATAACACATGCAGTCAGGTCACTCCAAAGCAAGTACAAATATGGCTCCATCATTGTCCATGCTGGTGTGAATGACCTCAGACGTTCCTCCCTGGACTACATGATAAGAGGCATAGAGGAGCTCTCTGAGCATGTAGCCCAGGCCAGTATGACCCTGACCTTGTGTAGCATCTTACCCTCACCAAGAATGATGCCACAGTATAAAGACAAAATGATCAAGTTTAACAGTTGGCTAACGTATTGGTGTCATTCAAAGGGGATCCAGTGTCTGTCAGCCTGGGATGACATGCTCGACATGCCACATTGCTTCGCTAGGGATGGCTTGCACCTGTCACCCCTGGGCTTTCGAATACTGGCTAAGGCTCTTGCCACCCCCATAGTGCCTTTTTTAGGCAAGGCTCAAAAGACAAAGCCACCTCCATAGATAATACAAGGTAAAAGAAACTAAGGGTAATGCTGCTCAACGCCAGAAGTCTAAACCTCAAAATGCACTCATTCAAGGCTCTCCTCAGTATGGAGAATATCAATATCTGTGCAGTAACAGACACCTGGTTCAAGGCTCCCGAAAGCACCCCAGCACTACCAGGTTATACTTCATTCCATGATTTTCGGCCACAAAACTCGGACCGACCAACAAAAATAGGGGGAGTATCCATATACATCACAGATACACACATATCCAGGTTAGTAGCACTGCACAAAGCATCCGAGACCATCCATGTGCAACTAACAGTGGGCAAAACTGCCTTTCAGTTTGTAGCCTGCTACAGACCACCCTCCCAAACTCAGGAACCCCACTCGGCTTTCCTGAGAACACTGGAGAATATGAAGGTCTCTCCACACACCATTATATTGGGTGACTTCAACTACCCAAACATTGACTGGGAATACTACTCAAGCCCCAACACCCTCGCCCAATGGTTTCTAGAATTTATAAACTCAAATTCTATGGCACAACTGGTCACCACCCCCACAAGAGGGGAAAACATATTGGACCTGGTCATCACCAACATGGGGACTCTATGTTCCACACCAGAGGTATACCCCTCATTGGTAAGGTCAGACCATACATTTATTTCACTGGACATCCATATCCCGTCCCCACCCCTAGCTAAGGTAATCTCGGTGAAGAACTTCTCAAAAGCAAACATCACACTTCTCAAAACCGAGGTGGTATCCTTCAAAGACCCCGGGACAGTGGTAAATATGCAGAATCCTTTACAAACGCATTCTATGGACACCTACTGGAATGCATGGATCGTGCTATCCAAAATAAAAACAAGACTCACTCCTCCAAAGGCAGGGGACCTGTCTGGTGGACCCCGGCCATAAATAAGCTATACAACAAAAGGAGGAGGCTACTACATGATAGAGCACAATCCCAAAAAGGGAAGGCATCTCTGATCAGTACTAGCAAGAAGCTACGATCACTCATGAATTCATCTAAGGCCAGCTTCGAAAGGAAAATTGCACCAGACATTAAGGACAATCACAAGGCCTTCTTTAGTTATGTCAGGAACCTGGGTGGCAACTCCCAGATATGCTGTGAATTAGTGCAAAATGACAAAAAATACACTGAACCCACAGACATTGCCAACATCCTGGCAGACAGGTTCAGTGCAAATGTCTCCCCCCCACCCCACCCCCAAAAGAGCAAATGTCCATCCAAACAGAGTGTAGCCTCCCTGACATCACAAATGAACATGTGAGAGCTGCCCTCTCCAAAGCAGAAAACACAGCATCAATGGGACCGGACGGTGTCCCGGCCTGCATCTTACACGAGCTTCATGAAAAACCTAACCCTCACATAAAGTCACTGTTCAATATCAGACTTACTACAGGATATGTACCCAAGGAATGGCATACAGCAACAGTGGTCCCGCTCCACAAAGGTGCCACAACGGACCCCGGACACTATCGCCCTATAAGCCTAACTAGCCTGGTCTGCAAAGCTATGGAGCGTATCATCATGGAACTCATAAACAAAGACATTGAGAACCTGCAGACACTGGATCCTACCCAATTCGGCTTTGTTGAGGGCAGATCTTGCCTCTTGAACCTGGTCGACTTCTTTAAACAGTTACCAGGTCCATAGACGCAGGGAAGGTAGTCCACACAGCCTACCTGGACCTCGCAAAACTCTTCAACAAAATACCCCACTCGGGCATCATACATAAGCTCACCAGCTTAGATATCAACACATATGTCATAAGATGGATTGCAAACTGGATCAGGGATAGCACCCACATGGTCAGAATTGCAGGTGCCATGTCTGACTCTACACCAGTTACAAGTGTCGTCCCACAAGGCTCAGTCCTGAGACCTCTCTTGTTCAGTATATATTTCTCTGATGTACAGGCTAACACAGGAGGACTATGGCTGACCAAGTTCGCAGATGACTGCAAACTGGGTGCCATAATCAACTCTCCAGCTGACACAAGCATCCTCTAAAAGGGTCTCACAGAGATGGATAACTGGTGCCAGAGCCATGGCTTAAAGCTAAATGCCATAAAATGCATAGTCATCCCCTTTGGGAATAACAAAGGGCCCACACATTACCAGGTGGTAATCCATTAAGTACGGAGGAAGTTATTAGGGATTTGGGGACCCGAGTAGATAGTAATCTCGCCTTTGACAATCACGTTACCAAAGTGGTTAGACAGACCTTCTATATAGCCCACCTTATCCCGAAAGGTTTCACATCTAGATCAAGAGAGGTCATTGTGCCCCTATACTCATCAGGCCCATGATTGAATACAATGCCCCGTTTGGGATGTACCTTACCCGACACCTGCAACATATAATAGCCACAAAAGTACCTCACCAAGTGGATCTAGGGACTCACACAGATGCCCTGCGCAGTTCGGCTAAAGTAACTCCAGCTCTACTCAGTTGCTTACCGCCTACTTGGATGAGATCTGTGCCTGACGTATAAAGCCATATCCAACCCAGAATTAATGGACATGCTCCACCTCAGGATATCCAAATCCCTTAGAGCTACACGCTCCAGGGACTTAAACCTCAGCACAGAAATTAATAGGACATGCTGGAGGGACAGATTCATATCCCAGAGGCTCCCCTCACTCTGGAATGAAATCCCAGTCCCGCTTAGGCAGAGCCCCTCACTGACCCTCTACAGGAGAAATCTTGACGAGTGGATGGGTGATCGTATGTTTACCCCTGGGACCTCTTCTGGGACCCTGCTAGACAGAGGCACAATAAAATAACCATAAAAGGGCTATCTTGTGTGACCTACTATTCACAGGCACAGTCTACTAATCTAACAGGGTGGTGAAAGCCAAACACACTCTGGCTAGGATTATAAATGCCCTAGGGCAGATAGCCTAGTATCAACCTATGAACCTGTGATAATGTTTGGAGTGCACATTGTTTATTGATGATACTGATTGCAGGTTTTTTATCTTCTTTGCTTTCCCACTTTCTATGAACAGCCTAAGTATCTGTAGTACATATTTGATTATGACAGGGTTCCAATATATTATATATGTGTCTGTGTCATATAACTGTGTGCGCAAGGCAGATTGGTGAATAGTGAGAGGTTCCTAGGTTAACACATGCAGCTGCCAGATATGTGTGGCCCACTGCTGTACTCAGACATGGCCTAAGTGTGTGAGCATGCCTAGTGTGACCTTTCAGTATGTTGCTGTCTGAAGTCCACTACCTTTGTTAATGTGTGTGGACATGCCCAAAATTAACATTTATACTATATGTGTGTTGAAAATCTGGTTATATTTTTACTGCAGGGGTCACCTTTGTGTCATAATTTGACAGGGATTATGCTGTGCCTGCAGGGTTTCCATGAGATACTTTGCATAGACTTATCAACATTTCTTCATACAAGCTGACCAGTGAAATACTGTCATGGTTTAGTGGTTCAGTACTATGACTATAGTGCACAGTATCCTGGGTTCGAGGCCTGTCACTGCTTTATATTTTCATACTGGACAGACTAGACTGCTTAAGGACCAGTAGAGCAGATATGAGCATGTTTACCTGCTTTTGCTCAACTATACCCAACTTTGACCAAGCTTGCCCAACACTGCTCAACGTTAACCAACATTGCTGAACGTTGCCCAATACTGCTCAGCATTAACCAAAGTTGTGCTAGTTAGTGTGTGCAATTTTGTTTACATATACTAAATAGTGGTAAAAGCTGTTTAGCACTGCTTTATATTGCTTAACACATGTCAATCATGCCTCAGGTGGTGCTGCAGGGCTGCCTATGTCGGATGCACATACTACACTCCCTATATATGTTTGAAAACAGGTAGTGTCAAGTTAGGCATCCCTTTTACTATATGTGCAAGTCAGAGAGAGGTATCATTTCCAGGGTTCCTACTGAGCCAGTGTATGTGCTATGCGTTGCCTCATTGCCAAGGTCAAAGCATACTGGGCACGCCTCCTTCTGCCTACCGGGGCAGGCTCAGGTTGTTCCTCCTCCGAGTCATGCTCTGCCTGTGATGGCCTTGGCAATGGTGGGGGGCTGTTTGGCCCAGGCCTATGCTGCTCCTGCTGCAGCTGTTTTCACAGGATCATATTATGTAACATAGCACATACCATGACAATTTGGGTACATGTAGTTGGTGAGTACTGCAAGGCTCCACCAGATGTGTCCAGGCACCAGAACCATGACTTAAGCAGCCCAAACACACGCTCGATTACATTTCATGTTTGTGCGTGTGCCTCATTATGGCATTCCTGCTCAGGTGTGTGTGCGTTTCTGATGGGTGTCATCAGCCACGGCTCCAGTGCATAGCCAGCATCCCCCACTAGGTGACCATGAGGGATGTCCCCACTGGCAAATGTCTGGTACAGCTGTGTCAGATGCCAGATATGGGAATCATGGTAGCTTCCAGGGCAGCCAGCACACACATTCAGTATTATGCCCTGGGCATCACACATGACCTGGCAGTTGATGGAGGGGAAGCCCTTGCGGTTAAAGAAGGCCCTACCCTGCTCACCATCTGGTGCTTTGATGACTATGTGCGTGCAGTCTATTGCACCCACTACCTCAGGGTATTCTGCTATTTGCTGGAAAAGACGTATATTGCTGGCCAATACCTCATGGGAATTGGGAAAATATACATGATCACCGACATGTGCTGACATGGCATCCAGGAACTGGTGCAGTACCCTGGATGCTGTTGCCTGTGATATCCCCATCATATCACCAGTTGGTCTCTGGAAGGTACCTGTTGCTAATATTCTTAGGCCAACACATACCTTGGTTTCCACTGGGATGGGTTCCCCTCTGTTGGTTCTGTGTGTGAGGCGTGGCCTGCACAGCTCAACAATTTGCTGCATGAGGTCTCTGTCCACTCTATAGCGCTCCACTATCTCCAGCTCATGTAGCCCCTGATAGGTTACCCTGGGCCTGTACACTCTTCTCTGTCTCCTCACTGTGGCTTGTCCAGCAGCATTCGCATTGTCACCACCCTCAGCATGTTGCATATGTCGCCGTATAACAGCAATGGCAGCCCCTAACATTTTTTGTCTCAGTAAAGCTTTTTAAGTTTTCATTTCTCTTAGTTTACTGCAGTGTTGCAGTGTCTCTGAGGAAAGCATGGTGGAAAGTTGTTTGCAGAGTTTTAAGTGCTGGGCTGGGCTGGGCTAGTGTACTGCCTGTGTAATTGCCTGATTCTGATTGTTTTCACCTGCTAGCTCTGCTAGTTCTCCCTGGTTAACTTCCTACTATTTATTGTGCTTCCTTTTCCCTTTCTGTTTCCTCAGGGGGGCAGCGCCGCGCACACAAGCGCAAACACGTGCACACCAGCGGAAACACATGCACACCAGCTCACATGCGCGCACACATGCTTACACAGACTAAAACTTGCTTATTCTTGCTAAAACGCACGCACACAGGCGCATACCCGCTTACACACATTTCAACAACCTTAGACATGCTTACTCCGGCTTAAACGTGCACACACAGGTGCACACCTGCGCGCACAGTCTTACTCGGATGTACAGACGCGCACCCGCACGCAAACACGTTGCAAGCACTTCAACAAGAAACTTTAGTGTTATCCACGGCATACACCTTCAATTTCTTGCCTTTAGCTAGGGTACCTGTTGACACACCTCTTCCAGTGATGGGTAACTGACAGCAAACACATGCCACTCTGCTCCAATGAGCTTACATTCTTTCATACATACCCCCTCGTGATGTCACCTATCTTCTACTCTGATACTCCCCTTATCCTACTCCTACACTTCACTGACTGTGCTCATTTGCTATGTAAACTTGGGATCCACTATCCTTACCCTCATTTGCATAGGATTGCCTACTAATGCTTGGTTACATCTCTTAGACTGAACTTCCCCCCTTAGCAACCTCTACTCGGTAGCCATATTATCTTCAGCCTGCCATTCCCTTGCATTGTAAATTAAGAATTACAATAAAATCCACATTTGTGGATTTTAATTGTTGCTTTTCTGGTTTTTAGAGGACAGCATGTTTGCGCGGCACTGCGTTATGCTTAAACTTCGGAGATCGGGATAAAAAAAATTATTATTTTTTTTATTTTGCAATGGGAAACATTGCCAATGGCCATATTTTTGGCCATTGGCATGCTTCCTCAACTGGATGCATCCTTTTTTTGAAGCTGTCACGGCTCCGTTTTGCTATTTGCAGAATGGTACTCAGTTGTCAACGGAGTACATTTCTGCAAATAACACTACTCTTACTCGGACAGGTTCGGGTTTCCTGGATCTCAAATTTACCTAATTTGCATAGCTTTCGCCAGCAACTGAGATAATTTGCATATCCTAGCCCTGTCCGTGTAAAAGTCGTTTTAGGAGCTCTCTTGCATGCCCCTACCGGCTGTTCCTGGATCACCCGGCGGACATGTTGGCTGCATGGAGTCTTACTCTACTCTTAGATACCATGCAAGCCTTCATGAATCCGGCCCACTGTGTTGTTGGCACAGGATACATGAATTATGTCACTGAAGCAGGCTTACCAAGATACATGGTATGCTTTGATTCTGAAAAAAGCCATTAATTCAGTCGACATGGGTTATCACTAAAGAAGTCAGAGCTTGGGTTAACTGCTGAAATGCTACTGCCAAGGTTAACTTTTATAAATATGTGTTCTTGTAGTACAGTGGCAGCTACTATCCCTAATAACTGCCACATATCTATCTCTGTTCAGCAGACTATATTTCATCTGCATATCTACTCGCTAGTGATATTGTGTGTTAACATCTTATTAAACTGGCTAAATGAGAAAACAAGTCAGGTCTTCCATTTATGGTATGCTAATGATATCATAATAAAGCCAAAGTGTGTGTCAATGTCAAGTAGAAACTGGCTCACTGCCCTATTAAAGACTTGCATTTTATAATACACTTTTCAGCCAGTGTGTTGAAACAATGGTATTTCTTTCCTGGGGAAATGTATGTATCTCCCACAATGCTTTGATAAAAGGGAGTCCTTGTATGCATTTATGTATTTTGACAACCTAGTTAAGTACCTATGAACCTATGACAGGGTTTTTAGATTGGTTGTCTCACCTGTGAGGCTGTTAACATTACAAGCTTCTTGATAAGTTGAAAGTTTTAGAACATAAGTCAGTTCTAAAACCTATGGGCTGCTGCTGCTAATGAGGTGGGTTACTATATAATTTTGTGTCATATTGCATTCCTGGACTAGTGTGCTAAAAATTGATATATGGTATAGCATTCATAGTAATGATTTAAAGTTGTTGTTGTCTTTCGGCTTTTCCCGGTTAGGGGTCACCACAGTGGAACTCTGGTCTGCTAATGATTGGCAGTAGATTTTCACGAACGCCGAGGTGCCAGCTCGACATTCAACCTTCAACGAAGGCACGCCCATTTACGCATGTCTTTCCGAAAGCCCACCCAACCGCGGGGAGGACATGCAGACTCCACACAGAAGGCACTCCCCACACGCCAGCCGAGAACTGAATGGGAGAACCTCAAGATCACAATATATTCTAAATATATGGCATTATTAGAAAAGCTGAATCTGACATAAATAATATGCATGAAACACTTGAAGTTCACATTATGACATAAAACACACACACACACACACAGAGAAAATGCAAGTGTCAGGGTGGGTTCATCATTCTAAACGACTGAAGACGAACTAACCAAATTATGTTGTACTGTATTAATTAGGCTGACACTGCAATTCACTGAAGTTAACTGGTTGTCAAAGAAGAGAAACAGTGGGCAGTATTTTGAACGGGCTTTATGCTCTTTAGGTTTAAGTAACTTACTACAAAATACTATGATTTCTATTTATTGTATAGAGGGAGGTTAAGAGGCATGGCACCCAATTGTTTACTTTTATCATTTTAATGAGTTTTAGCTAAACAGTTTCAGTATGATGACTTCAAGTTTCTTTCATTTAAATGGTCTTCAATACGATGTACCAAATTTATGTACATGTATATGCAAATATCCATGCCATACATATGTTTTATTGGATCTTAAATGTTACATTTTTTTTCTTGCTGCATGATTCATAGTACTTTTCCATCACTGTCATAGGACAGTATTATGAATAATGCAACAAGGGAAAAATAACTGTTTTGGGACATCTTCAGTAGTGTAGAGGCTTGAGCCCTGATTATAAAACAGGTGACTGGATTTAAGTTATAGGATAGGTGCCTGAGTAGCCAACCAGGTGAGATAGGGTTGAATGACTGGAGGTCAGGTCTTCTATGTCACAGGAGGGAGAGAGGGGTTTAACATTGCAAGAGGTTAGCTTCAGCTGTACATATTGAGGGCAGCCTGCATAATGATGACATACCAATCTGACACTTGTATTGGTGTTTATTTGCTACAGTAGGAGCAGTACCATGTGCATTGCATGTTCTGCACACAGGACACCTTGGGAAATTGTGTTTTTTTTTTTATCTGTCCCCACTGTTTGTAATTTGTTGATCAGCAAACGCCTCCCAGCCAAATGACCTATGTGTTCCCCATCATCAGGGCAATGGTCAACTGGAAGGGACCATCATTCAGGTAGCCATCAAGGTGGCTCATATTTTTACAGTTTTCTTCCTGGCCTTAACTGCATGCACCAGGAAGCCATCAGGGAATGGCATGCAATGGGCCATCCATGGAAAATGCCCCCTTACTTCTTCAAAGGGTACTTCCTCCAAGTATTCCTGTTCTAGCCTCATAGCACATGGTCATCTCCCCAAACTCTGCCAGGTAGACTATATCACTCAGTCCACTTCCAAGTGCATGCAACCCCTCCCACTCTCTGAGAAAGGCAAGCGGTCCATGCCTCTTCACTCCTTCTCCCTTCCTTGTCTCCTCCTGGATCCTAGTTTGGGTTCCATTCGTCTACATCACAGACCCAGGCTCTATTCTGTGGAAAATTAAGGCATGAAAAAGAAAATACAGGTCAGTGGTATATAATGACCTACTAACACCCAGATCTTACCCGCAATGGCAAGCAGGGCATAGAATAAATGGGTCTATAAGAGGGAAAGCTAACAGGGACCAAAAAAGAAAAAAAGGAAAAACGTTTTACTGTCCTGTGTAGCAAGATTCATTTGTTGGGTAAACCAATACTGGTGTTGATACTAATCATTCCTGCTACTCTGGATACTTCTATATAATAAAATCAGATCTCCTGAGCTACTGAAAACTGCCACACGGGTATGTTGGGCAGCATTCGGACATGTATACATGTCAGAAGAATGGATCTTCCTCAGCTGCACAATACTGATGAATAATATCCACAAAAGATGCAAAATTCTAACCTTAAACACAGTTCTGAAGAACACAGTCTGTACAGTACTGTATATGTTTACATAGGCTTGCACCTACATAGCCCTACTATTTTCGTATTCTCATTCTGAGGTCACAAAAATGCAATGGGATACTTGGGTTCATCCAAAACTGTGTATTGCCCTAAATTCTGAGATTGGGTCACCACCATATGAGAAGAATTAAGTACTGTGCATACTGTGGGAGCAGCCTCTTTCACAGGAGGTACAAGGGACTTACCTCTACATAAACATGGGCTTAGGGGTTGTAATAGTGACAACATCAACATTTTATTATTTTATGTGCTGCTGTTTCTGATGCTTCAGTTTTCAATGGTGCCCCATTCAAGATGCTATGTTTTGCAGTCTTCCTTTTCAGACTTTGGTTGTTGGTATTGTGCATTTCCAGGAACTGTGGTTCAGTCCTATGTACTGAATTGGATGAAGTTTAATTAGTCTGTTTGCCTGATCAGGAGTAACTCATTTGTGGATAATCATCACAAATAATCAACAGATACTGCTCTCAAATGTTTATGTGATTGGCCAGTCATGCACAAATAATCAACAGATACTGCTCTCAAATGTTTATGTGATTGGCCAGTCATGCACAAATAATCAACAGATACTACTCTCAAATGTTTATGTGATTGGCCAGTCATGCACAAAGAATCAACAGATACTGCTCTCAAATGTTTATGTGATTGGCCAGTCATGCACAAATAATCAACAGATACTGCTCTCAAATGTTTATGTGATTGGCCAGTCATGCACAAATAATCAACAGATACTGCTCTCAAATGTTTATGTGATTGGCCAGTCATGCACAAATAATCAACAGATACTGCTCTCAAATGTTTATGTGATTGGCCAGTCATGCACAAATAATCAACACATACTGCTCTCAAATGTTTATGTGATTGGCCAGTCATGCACAAATAATCAACAGATACTGCTCTCAAATGTTTATGTGATTGGCCAGTCATGCACAAAGAATCAACAGATACTGCTCTCAAATGTTTATGTGATTGGCCAGTCATGCACAAATAATCAACAGATACTGCTCTCAAATGTTTATGTGATTGGCCAGTCATGCACAAATAATCAACAGATACTGCTCTCAAATGTTTATGTGATTGGCCAGTCATGCACAAATAATCAACAGATACTGCTCTCAAATGTTTATGTGATTGGCCAGTCATGCACATGAAATGTTTTACACCGTACAGATCTGAATACTTAATGTTGTCAGCATTCACTATCTGCACTGTTAAACTCTTCAGAAGGACTGCAGATGCCATCTTTTAGATGATCAAGGATTGCTGAAGAATAGTAGCAGTTCAGTCTTCAGATGCAGACATCAAGCTGTACTTTGCACTACACTCCCGAGAGGCAACTAGTCCCCTTCTGATTTTCCATTAACCATGTTTGTGTAGCTGAGGCCCTGACTTACCATCTATTTTGAATGTTCCCATCTAATCTGCTTCCTGTGATCCTTGAGAATTGTTTATCATCATAGTATCTCCAACATTAATTTTCTTGAATTTCCAGGAATTACCCTCCTATTTTATATAATTTCCATGAGTTTTGGCTAGTCATCAAGCAGTATGGTTTTGCAGCAATTGTAAAAATGCATACACTCTCTCCTTGCTAGTTGTGGACAGATCTGAATTAGCAAGATACTACCTCCTGCCAGTTATTAACTGATATACATGGGTAGGATTAATCTGATGTGCTTTGCCTCTGACAGCTGATAGAATGACTGCTGAGTTAGAAAGCCAGTACTTCCCGTTCTCTGGTATGGATTTTGTAATGCAGCATAATAATGTGCTGTTTATTCTCCCCACTATTGTAAAGCACTGCGGACAATGCCCATGCATCCTCTACTGGAAATGCTAACATTTGGCACAAGACCTGTGACACTGCGGACCTAAATTAATACGCATTCATTGTCTATCATTTAAGAAACACCTCTTCTTATTTAAATGTATTTCTTACTTGTTAATTAGGTAATTGAAAACTGGTCGTTAGACATTGTTCGATCATGGTCCCAGTCATGAGATACAACAATGATACAATACCAGAAGAGAGATAGGAAGTTTTGCAATGACACCCATTAACTACAACGTATGCAGATAACACTATTTTCAACAGTACTCTAACAGCCTATTTGACTCCACTGTCCCTTAGAGGGTATAACTCCACCCATTCTGTGCACAGCAACAATCACTTACAAAATCTTCTGGTATCTCAGGTCAAATAGGAGGGTCCAGTAAATCCTATCTGCTGGCTACACCATGACTTTTCACTCAAGAGCACCTCATCCCAAAGAACCAACGTCATCTGTGACCACACAAAATGTTATCTAAAGTGCCAGAGCTTTCTGACACATTGCTCCCTAATATGAAACATCTGTACTCAGGAGCGGCCTTAGGTCAGCTGGTGCCCTAGGCAAAAGGGCTCCACGGCACCTCCCACCACACCACTCAGTGCCCCTATCCTGGTCTACCTACACCAAATAAATACTGGAAAAGTGCACCTGCTAGAGCGACGCCCTAGGCGGCTGCCTAGTTGGCCTATGTCTAAGGCTGGCTATGTCTGTACTTTGCAGTAACCCGATGGTGCATGCTATAGGTTCCATAGTCGCAGTGTTTCATAGCAGTGGCTATCCTTATTACATCTTGTGGTATCTACTGCACACATTTTCTCTGTTAGACATTTCACCTCAGAGTTTAGTGGCAATTATGCCCCACTTCCCCTCAGACATGTCTTAGGTTTGCTTCTCCTTGCAGTAATTCTTTTATTGCTTTACTTTGGATTTCAGGACTTCATTTATATACAGTCATACACATCTTGGAATTAATCTTCAACTTCTAAATGCTAAAAAATTTCTCCAGCTTGAATATTTTCCATGGAGGATATCATTTTAAGGATGATATCCAAGTGATGTAATTTTTAACACAAGTTTCACTGGCTTCCTCATAGCATTGCTTTCGCTTAAGTCATCTGCCTTGTCATTTACAAAAGCCATCACATTTATTTGACTTTCTTCTTGTTGGTTTTGTGAGCCAGGAGCTTAACATCCTTAATATATGTTGCTGTTAAAGGGTTTTTCTTGACTTAACACTTTGATCTCTGTAAAGCTTATTGAAATATGAATTATCACAGAGCAGTGTACTTCTCTGTTCTCAGACAAGTATAAAAGCAAGTGAACTGTTCCCAGCAAAGGCAGTATTCAAGTAAATGCAGTTTTTCTGTGCACCTTTCAACAGTATTCTTCATTACTTCTAGTTCAACTCTCTGTGCAAAACAAGGGAATGCGCAGTGTGTCTATTTTTTTTTCCTCACTTGGAATCCACAATGCATATCTAGTGTGTTAGTTATTGCCCTCTCAAAATGCCTAAAGTAATCTGAAAAGATGTAAAACTTATTCTCACGTCTTTCCTAAATGCAAATTGAGATTCTATGCCTTTAAGATGCTACATTTTACATTCATGAAATTTCCTATCCAGATAACAGACATCTGGTGACTAGCAATGCCAGATTCCACATTCACTTTCTAAATTTACACCCTGTTTAAGCTAATACATGAACAGGTTATGCGCACTTTGTGACTGCAGTTACTGAAAAACAACAATGAGGTATATGGTCATGACTAATCGGTATATCCCCCTTCCACCCAGTGGACATTACATGCAGTTAAACTTGTTGTGTCGCTGGACTTAAAACATGATAAGAGGAAACTACCAAAGGCATTTTTTCTTTGGTCTGAAGCAGAACTACAGTGGTGAAATACTGGTATCTGCACCACAAAATGGCACCCTGTGATGGGATTTAATAGTCCTGGTATTTTCATATTTAGGCATCAGCAAACCTTGTGGTCACTGGGTCCCCCTCTGAAGCATGCCCCCAACCAGAGCAGTTTATCTTATATTTTTGCTAAATATTGGTTAAAGTGACTTCCAAGATGGCTGCACACTAATCAGCAGCTTAATTTCAGCTCTCCCAGTGTGAAAACTGAAACTGAGAAATAAGAGCCAGTGATGTCATCAGCTTGGGTAAAATTCATTTGCTGGCTAGGAAATACACTGCCTGGATGCCAACAAAGAAGAAGAAATTTAGCGAACCTGAAAGAAAATCAACCACAAAAAGTGAACAGAAAATCCTGCAGCTGTTCAGTGAAAAGCAGGTCAGGCTTCCGCTTTGGTACAAGAGATGGCTTCCAGTAATTCAGAAGAAAAAATAAATCAGATGTACTCAGAGGTGATTAAAATACATTAAACATTCAAAGAATATAGCAACTCAAATAAAAGCTGGAAAAATTAGAAGAAACTTTAAACTGTTGCTCAGATAAACTGATAAAACAGCAAAAAACAGAGGATGAAATGAAGAAAAGGCTGAATGAGTAAGAGATTTCTCATGAAGAGCTGTTTCAGAAAATGGTACAGTTAGAAACTAGAGCACACAAAGAAACCCTCAGATCTGCTTCTTCTTTCTTTCTTTTTCTTTTGGCTGCTCCCATTAGGGGTCACCACAATGCATTATCTGTTTCCATTTCTTCCTGTCCTCTGAATCTTGGTCTGTCACACCAACCACCTGCATGTCTTCTCTCACCAAATCCATAAACCTTATCTTAGGCCTTCAGCCTTTCCTCTTACCTGGCAGCTCCATCCTTAGCATCCTTCTCCCAAAATACCCAGCATCCCTCCTCAGCACATGTCCAAACCAACACAATCTCACCACTCTGGCTTTGTCTGCAAACCGTCCAATCTGAGCTGACCCTCTAATATACTGATTCCTAATCCTGTCCATTATTGTCACACCCAATGCAGATCTTAACATCTTTAACTCTGCCACCTTCAGCTCTGACTCCTGCCTTTTTGTCAATGCCACCATCTCCAACCTGTATAACATAGCTGGTCTCATTACCATCTTGTAGACCTTCCCTTTCACTCTTACTGGTACCCGTCTGTCACAAATCAATCTTGACACTCTTCCCCACCCACTCCACCCTGGCTGTGCTCTCTTCTTCACCTCTCTTCCACACTCACCAATACTCTGAACTGTTGATCCCAAGTATTTAAACTCATCCACCTTTACCAAGTCTACTCACTGCATCTTCACCATTCCTCTATCATCCCTCATTCAAACACATATATTCTTTCTTTGTCCTGCTGACCTTCATTCCTCTCCTCCCTAGACCATATCTCCACCTCTCCAGGGTCTCCTCAACCTGTTCCCTACTCTCACTACAGATCACAATGTCATCCACAAACATCATAGTCCACAGGGACTCCTGTCTGATCTCATCTGGCAACCTGTTCATCACTATGGCAAATAAGAAAGGGCTCAGAGCTAATCCTTGATATAATCTCAACTCCATCTTGAACGCATCTGTCACTTCTACCGCAGATCTCACCACTGTCACACTACACTCGTACATATCCTGTACCACTCATATGTACTTCTCTGCTACTCCCGACTTCCTCATGCAATACTACAACTCCTCTCTAGGCACCATATCATATGCTTTCTCTAAGTCCACAAAGGCACAATTCAACTCCTTCTGACCTCCTCTATACTTCTCCATCAGCACCCTCAGTGCAAACATTGCATCTGTGGTGCCCTTTCCTGGCATGAAACCATACTGCTGCTCACTAATCGTCATTTCCCTTCTTAACCTAGCTTCCACTACTCTTTCCCATAACTTCATGCTGTGACTGATCAATGTTATCCCTCTGTAGTTACTACAGCTCTGCACATTACCCTCATTCTTAAAAATCAGTGCCAAAACACTTCTTCTCCACCTCCCAGGCATCCTCTCACTTTCCAAGCTTTCATTAAACAATCGGGTTAAAAACTCCACTGCCATTTCTCCTATACATCTCCATGCATCCACAGGTATGTCATCTGGACCAACAGCTTTTCCATTCTTCACCCTCTTCATGGCTACCTTTACTTCCTCCTTGCTAATCTGTTACACTTCCTGACTCACTATCCCCACATCATCCAGCCTTCTTTCTCTCATTCTCTTCATTCATCGGTTCCTGAAAGTACTCTTTCCATCTGCTCAACACACTCTCCTTGCTTGGGAATACATTTCCCTTGTTATCCTTTATCACACTTACTTGCTGCACATCTTTCCCAGCTTAGTCCCTCTGTCTAGTCAATTGGTACAGGTCATTTTCTCCCTCTTTAGTGTCCAACCTTACATACAGCTCTCCATAGAACTTTCACCATATGCCTCATCTCCTTATATTCCTGTCTACTTGTTTCATCTCTCTAACAATCCCACTTCTTCTTTGCCAAACTCTTTCTCTGTATACTCTCATGTGCTTCCTCGTTCCACAACCAGGTATCCTTGTCCTCCTTCCTGTGTCCAGATGTCACACCAAGCACCTTTCTAACTGTCTCCCTTACCAGCTCTGCTGTAGTTACCCAGATATCCAGTAACTCTTCACTGCCATCCAGTGCCTGTCTTAACTCCTCCCTGAACTCCACTTCACAATCTTCCTTTTTCAATTTCCACCATTTGATCTTTGGCACTGCCCTCACTCTCCTCCTCCTCTTCCTGATCACCAATGTCATCCTACAGACCACCATCCTATGCTGCCTAACTAAGCTTTCCCACGTCACCACTTTACAGTCTCCAATCTCCTTCAGCCTGCCCGTCCTACAGAGGATATAATCCACCTGTGTGCATCTTCCTCCACTCTTGTACATCACCCTATACTCCTCCCTCTTCTTAAAATACATATTCACCACATCCATGTCCATCCTTTTTGCAAAAGCCACTACCATCTAACCTTCTGCATTCCTCTCCTTAACACCATACCTACCCACCACTTCCTCTTCCCCTCTGTTCCCTTCACCAACATGCCTATTGAAATCAGCTCCAATCACCACTCTCTCACCCTTGGGTACACTCACTACTACTTCATCCAACTCAAAATTCTTCTTTCTCATCCATCGCACATCTAACTTGCGGAGCATATGCATTAACAATATTCATCATCACACCATCAATTTCTAGCTTTATAAACATCACTCTATCTGACACTCTTTTCACCTCCAAAACACTCTTGGCATACTGCTCCTTCAGGATGACCCCTACCTCATTTCTCCTCCCATCCACATCATGACAGAACAATTTGAACCCATCTCTGATACATCTGGCCTTACTTCCCTTCCATCTGGTCTCTTGCAAGTACAATATATCAACCTTTCTTCTCTCTATCATGTCAGCTATCTCTCTCCTATACCAGTCATACTGCCAACATTCAAAGTTCCTACCCTCACTACCACACATCTAACCTTCCTCCTCTCTTCCTGCCTTCAGGCATGCCTTTCCCCTCCTCTTCTCCTTCTCCATTGGCCAACAGTAGCCCAATTTCCATCAACACCCTGTTGGCTAATAGTACTGGTAGGGGTCGTTGTTAACCCAGGCCTCAACTGATATGGTATGGAAATCTGTATTGTTGTCCGCATATGTCATCTGGCAAAGGTTTTACACTGGATGCCTTTCCTAACATAACCCTCCCCACTTATTGAAGCTTGGGACTGTCACGAAGAAATGCACTGGCTTGTGCATCCCCAGTGGCTGGATTTTCTGCTGTTCCAGATAAACTAGAAGGAACAGACAGTATTAATTTTATGAAAGCAAAAATGAGCAACAGATTGGTATTCCACAGCAGGATTTGTTAATTGAAAGTGCACATTGAGTGTATGCTCCAAACCAGGCCATGAGAAAGCAGCCAAGACCTGTATTAGTAAAGATGGAATTATACCAGCAGAAAGGGATGATCCTGACAAAACTGTGGCAGAAAAGCAAGGTATTAAAAATTGGAGACAGCAGAGTGTTTGTGGAAAATGATTATTCAGTGTACACCAGGCAGAAGCAAAGTAAATTTATAACAGCAATCAGTGAATGTTGAGAGGTAGATGTAAGATTCAAGCTGCTATATAAATCTGTCTTCATAATATTTTTCCTGGAGGATCAAAGACATTTTTGGATGCAGAACTGATGAAAGAAAAGGTAAAAAAAAAAGTTTATCAAACAAAAAGTGAGCTAGCAAATAGAAGGAGACTCTGCTTCTCATTCTTCTAACAGTAAAGCTCATAAAGTGACCTTGCCAGTGAAACCTTTTCCAATGTTCCAAAGGAAAATGCTTGAGATTCAGAAAAAAACAGGGGTTGACTAGAAGAATCACGACTACCTTAGGCTTGAAACAGAGTTGGGTGTTGAGAGGCAGAGGTAAACAGGAAAAAGACCAACAACACTGACATTAGTGAATAAATGGGGAACTATAAAGCATCAATCACATTTGTGAAATATGTCTTTGCAATAAAAAGTGGATGAGAAAGACTAGACTTTTGTTGACTTTCTGAAACTCGTGGGTGGTCTGTAAGGCATATACCCCTCTTTATGTCATTGATGTTTAGAAGAACAGTAAAATGGGAAAAAGTAACTAAGTAAAATAATTCTTGTTCTTATTAGTGTTTGTATAAAACATTTCATGATATAAACTGCATGTTATATATAGTAAATCAGTTTTTTGTAGTGTGTATGTGACACTGCCAGCCCAGCTATCTGGAAATTTGCAAATAATTCTATGTCATTTGTGAATATTGATATGATTTATACAGAACTGTATGTTATGTTCTGAGCTTTAAGAATGTAACCACAACATACCCTGCTGGAACATAGAACATTAACTTAGATAATTTCAAGAAAATAAGTTGAAATTAAGTGCTTTACTATGTGCTATTAAAGTTAGTTCCATTGCAGCAAGAAGACAGGATGTCTAGATCTAGACGTTTTTTCTATTGTCTTGTTGAGAAGTATTTACTATCGGCCAGATTCACGAAGGCTTGCACGGAGTCTAAGAGTAGAGTAAGACTCCATGCAGCCAACATGTCTGCCGAGCGATCCAGGAACAGCCGGTAGGGGAGTGCAACAGAGCTCCTAAAACGAGTCTTACACGGACAGGGCTTGGATATGCAAATTACCTCAATTGCAGGCGAAAGCTATGCAAATGAGGTAAATTTGAGATCCAGGAAACCCGAACCTGTCCAAGTAAGAGTAGTGTTATTTGCAGAAATGTACTCAGTTGACAACTGAGTATGGTTCTGCAAATAGCAAAACGGAGCCATGACAGCACCAAATAAAGGTTGCATCCAGTTGAGGAAGCATGCCAATGGCCAAATATATGGCCATTGGCAATGTTCACCGATGCAAAATAAAAATAAAAGTAATTTTTTTATCCTGATCACTGATGTTTAAGCATAGCGCAGTGCCACGCAAACGAGCTGCGCTCTAAAAACCAGAAAACCAATAATTAAAATCCACAAATGTGGATTTTATTGTAATTCTTAATTCACAATGCAAGGGAATGGCAGGCCGAAGACAACATGGCTACCGAGTAGAGGTTGCTAAGGGGGGAAGCTCAGTCTAAGAGATGTAACCAAGCATTAGTAGGCAATCCTATGCAAATGAGGGTAAGGATAGTGAATTCCAAGTTTACATAGCAAATGAGCACAGTCAGTGGAGTGTAGGAGTAGGATAAGGGGAGTATCAGAGTAGAAGATAGATGACATCATGAGGGGGGTGTGTATGAAAGAAGTGAAGCTCATTGGAGCAGAGTGGCATGTGTTTGCTGTCAGTTACTCATCACTGGAAGAGGTTTCAACAGGTACCCTAGCTAAAGGCAAGAAATTGAAGGTGTATGCCGTGGATAACACTAAAGTTTCTTGTAGAAGTGCTTGCAACGTGTTTGCGCGTGGGTGCACGCTTGTATATCCGAGTAAGACTGTGTGCATGCGTGTGCGCCTGTGTGCACATGTTTAAGCCGGAGTAAGCATGTCTAAGGTTGTTTAAAGTTATGTAAGCACGTTTGCGCCTGTGTGCATGCATGTTAGCAAGAATAAGCAAATGTTAGTCCGTGTAAGCATGTGTGCGTGCGTGTGAGCTGGTGTGAGCGTGTTTGCACTTGTGTGTGCAACGCTGCCCCCCTGAGGAAACAGAAAAGGAAAAGGAAGCACAACAAATAGTAGGAAGTTAACCAGGGAGTACTAGCAGGTGAAAACAATCAGAATCAGGCAATTACACAAGAATATTAGCAACAGGTACCTTCCAGAGACCAACTGGTGATATGATGGGGATATCACAGGCATCAGCATCCAGGGTACTGCACCAGTTCCTGGATGCCATGTCAGCACATGTCGGTGATCATGTATATTTCCCCAATTCCTGTGAGGTATTGGCCAGCAATATGCGTCTCTTCCAGCAAATAGCAGAATACCCTGAGGTAGTGGATGCAATAGACTGCACACACATATGCATCAAAGCACCAGCCAGTGAGCGGGGAAGGGTCTACTTTAACCGCAAGGGCTTCCCCTCCATCAACTGCCAGGTCATGTGTGATGCCCAGGGCATAATACTGAATGTGTGTGCTGGTTTCCCTGGAAGCTACCATGATTCCCATATCTGGCATTTGACACAGCTGTACCAGACATTTTCCAATGGGGACATCCCTCATGGTCACCTAGTGGGGGAAGCCGGCTATGCACTGGAGCTGTGGCTGATGACACCCATCAGAAACACACACACACCTGAAAAGAACGCCATAATGAGGCACATGCACAAACATGAAATGTAATTGAGCATGTGTTTGGGCTGCTGAAGTCACGGTTCCGGTGTCTGAACACATCTGGTGGAGCCTTGCAGTACTCACCAACTACATGTACCCAAATTGTCATGGTATGTGCTATGCTACATAATATGATCCTGCGAAAACAGCTGCAGCAGGACCAGCATAGGCCCGGGCCAAACTGCCCCCCAACATTGCCAAGGCCATCACAGGCAGAGCGTGACTCAGAGGAGGAACAACCTGAGCCTGCCCCAGTAGGCAGAAGGAGGAGTGCCCAGTATTCTTTGGTCTTGGCAAAGAGGCAACGCATAGCACATATCCTGGCTCATTAGGAACCCTGGAAATGATACCTCTCTCTGACATGCACATATAGTAAAAGGGATGCCTAACTTGACACTACCTGTTTTCAAACATGTATAGGGAGTATAGTATGTGCATCCGACATAGGCAGCCCTGCAGCACCACCTGAGGCATGATTGCCATGTGTTAAGCAATATAAAGCAGTGCTAAACAGCTTTTATCACCATTCAGTATATGTAAACAAAATTGCACACACTAACTAGCACAACTGTGGTCAATGTTGAGCAATATTGTGGAACGTTCAGCAATGTTGGTTAACGTTGAGCAATGTTGGACAAGCTTGGTTTAAGTTAGGCATAGCTGAACAAAAGCCAACATGCTCATATTTGCTCTACTGGCCCTTAAGCAGTCTGGTCTGCTCAGTATGAAAATATAAAGCAGTGACAGGCCTCGAACCCTGGATACTGTGCACTACTGAACCACTAAACCATGACAGTATTTCAGTGGTCAGCCTGTATGAAGAAATGTTGATAAGTCCATGCAAAGTATCTCATGGAAACCCTGCAGGCACAGCATAATCCCTGTTGAGTTATGACACAAAGGTGAGCCCTGCAGTAAGAATAGAACCCTATTTTCAACACACATATAGTATAAATGTTAATATTGGTCATGTTCACACACATCAACAAATGTAGTGGACCTCAGACAGCAACATACTGAAAGGTCACACTGGGCATGCTCACACACTTGAATAAATGAGACAAATGTCAGGCAACAAAACACTGAAAGGCCGAACTGGGCATGCTCACACACTTAGGCCATGTCTGAGTACAGCAGTGGGCCACACATATCCTTATTTATCCCTGCAAATCCTGGTATTTTATGACTTTGTGTCTCTCTGTAATTAAGATACTGTACTTATACGCTGTATTCACTGGGTGTAGCAATTTCAATGATCAATGCTACTTTTGTCTTCTTTTCATGGACTATTATATCTGGTTTTCTCACATCTATTTTTTAAACTGTTGCTAATGGGTGATCCCATGTGATATAAACTTCATAATTTTCTATGATGCTTTGTAGATCATGTTTCCAATGCTTCTCAGCTACTTCAGTATTGTAATGTCTGCACAATCCCCAATGCAACAGTATACAGGTCCTCAGCAATTAGTGTATCACACCCAGCAACAAGATGTGTGACTGATTCCAGTTCTGTTTTACAGAACTTGTATTTGTCTGTTTCTCTCGCATGTTCAATACATTTTATAAACCAGTGTGTATGTAACCCACTATCTTGGGCCACTAATATTAGCATTTCATCTTTTGGTTTAAATTCACCTCTCCTTAACCATTCCTGCATCAGATGCTGATTGACATGGGGTTGTTCCAGGAGTTTTCTGTACCGGCAACTATATTTATGCCTTTTCCACGTTTACTGCCTTCTCATCTGAGCCTTCACCTTATATTTTTTTCTTTTGTGTTTTTTTTTTATTTTGGCACAGTCAGTTGCTGCATGATTTTTGATTACGTCTGGTTTAGTTTCCATTCCCACTTGACGTCGATATGCTTCTGCTAAAGAGAAGTCATCTCAAACTTGTTCTCTTCATGTTTCAAAACATATACCGTGTCTGTATCTGATGAGGTCATCAGATACATATGCAGTCTTATGACTGCAGATCTATACATGTAATTAGTTTTGAGGAGGCCCACACCTCCTTCACAGTGAGGAAAATACATTCTTGGTATGCATTGATTTTTATATATCATTTGATAAATGAGAAGCATTTTTCTTGTTTTCCTGTCCAACTGATCCAATACCTTTTGAGGCCAGTCAATCACCCCAAAACTGTAAGTTAGAACAGAAAGAGCAAATTGGTTTATAACTTGGAATTTGTTACTAGATGTCATGGCTGTTTTCAGTATTAATTTTGATCTTTTTCTAAAATATTCCTTACTGAGTTTTGTTTGCATTTATTCATATTTTGTTGTTGATCCATCATCAAGTTCCAGATATTTATACACTCCTTCCTGCTCGAGTTCCTTTGTATCATATTATGGTCCTAGACTGAATTTTTCTTTGTGCTGCAGCTTTTCTGCTTTTAAATGTTACTTTTGCACATTTATCAAGACCAAATTACATTCTTGTATCATCTGAGAAAGTTTTGACCACTTCCAGTTGTGCTTTCAGCTCCTCATTCACTGAACTATACCATTTTAAATCATCCGCAAAAAGATGAGAAGTCTTTACAGTTTGTTGTTTTCTGGGAGCCAAATTGTAACCATGACCTAATCTGTTCAGTAGCTTAATTGATTAAGGGCAAAACAAAACAAATAAATAAATAAATAAATAAAAGGGCAACAGTGACAAAGAGTCACCCTAGAATATCCCCCTTTGGTTTGTATCCCTGTCCTTTATCATGGCTTAACTGCAAAGTGGTTTGCCATTGTGTCATGGTCACTGTAATGTAACTGATCAATGCAGGGTGTATCTTATACACCAGTAGGCACTCCTTTACCCATGAATGAGGGATGTAGAATTTCCATGCCATACTTAGATTCTTCCCCTTTTTACAAAGGGGATACCGCAATACCAACAAAAAAGAATTGACTTCAACAATTGGCTTAGTTTCTGGTGTCATTCTAAAGGGATCCAATATCTGTCTACCTGAGATGCCATGGTTGACAGACCTCAATGCTTTGCCAGAGACGGCCTCTGTAGATCAGAGTGTATGTGCTGCAGTTTTAAGGAGCATGTCAAGGGCTGAGTGTGCACATATAAATACCGGGCAAATGCTATTCCCACTGCCATTTTGAGAGTGCAGCCAGAGAGTGAGCATGTATGATTGCAGTAGTTAGTTTGTATACAAGTTACTTAAGCTAAAGTCAGTAAACTTCTGTCATGATGTGTTTGTATATAATAAAGCTGCTTGAACAGAACTCATGGAGACTCTTCTATTGTGTCCAAAGTAGGAGAGCAACATGGTGTCAGAACTGGGATCGCAGATAATGATGTTCTGACACAAGAGATGACAGTGAACGTAAGTTAAGAGAAATGAGCATGAAAAAGAGCCAGAAAATAATCAAAGGTAGTAAAACGAGCACAGGAAAAGTTCAATGGGCATGAAAAAAGATTAAATGAGCAAAACAAATATAATAAGGGCAAAAAAAGGGCACATTAAGCGTAAAAGTGCTGCGTTTTGGTATAACTGCGGCTTTGTATTGTATCAAGTGAATAACTAGAGTTATTCAAAGTATCTCAAAGTACGTAAAAGTGCATACAATGGGTGCTTATTACTGTGCATGTATTCCGAAGAGTTTATTTGTGTGCAAAGTGCAACCATTTCATGCAATACAGTCAAAGTATAGCCATTTCGAAAAGTTTCTTGTGTTGGGTGTGTCTTTTCGCAAAGTGCCACCATTTCAGAGTGTTTCTTGCACTGTAAATAATTGAATAGCAAGGTACTGCCATTCTGGGGAAATTTCGGTGTGCTGTGTACAGTTTATTCACAAAGTGCATTGCTTCAAAATGTTATTGACTCTGAGCTCCTCTTGCCCAGTTCATTCACAGCATACAGTTATTTGAAATGTTTCTTAAGGTGATGATAAATTACTTTTGCACTACAGTAATTTCAAAGGTATTACAGTGCCTGAAAGACTTATTTCGCAAAATCCAGTTACACAAAGGTTTGCATTGTGCAGTTATTTGACATTTTTCTTATACCGATAAGATGTGATTTTTTTGCAATATAGTAAATTCAAGAGTATTACAGTGCCTGAGAGATTTATTTCACAAAGTTCAGTTATGCATAGGCTTGTTATGCTATTGCGCAAAGTTACAAATACTGGCAAAAAATTTCTGGCATATGTGTATGTGTTCGTGCTTATTTGCAAAACCTTCACTGGTATGTGGTAATATGGCAGATGGATTTTGAAAGCCCTTACCACTTGCATTTGAACAGAATATTGCAGAGAACTGGAGAATATTTGAGCAAGAGTACAATATTTTTATACAAACAGCTTATTCAGATAAAGATGCATGTAAACTCATGTGTGATATTAATAGTGCTGCTGTGAGAAAGATTTTAATTCATGACAGTGATTTAACGTTGAGTAAAGCCATTGAAATTTGCCAGATCCATGAAGTTACAGAAAAATACACAAGTATGCTTGCAAGTGACAACAGCATAGTTTCAGCAGACTCCAGAGTAAATGTAGATAGCATGCAGCACGTGGCAAACAGAAGTAGGCCTAAACACATGGCAGCCACAGCCCCTGCTGGCTCACCAGGGAAACCATGTAGCTTTCCAGCAAGTTCTAAGACTAGTTCAGTTAAAGGAGCATGTCTGTCAGCGCAGCATAAACATGAATCAACAAAACCCAAGTCTAGCTTTATTTTTAACTGTCACAATTGTGGTGCCAATCATGAATCTAGAAGAAAGAAGTGCTTAGCATTTGGTCAGCAATGTCACAAGTGTAAAAAATGGAACCATTTTCAAAAGTTTTGCAAATCAAGCAAGCCCCACACAGTTGTAAAGAAAGATCACACAAAAAATAAGTTGATCAAGTAGAGCCGCAGCAGTCAGCTTTTTATGTAGATGGTGTATTGGTAATTGGTTAGAGAGATGATGCAGTGAATTTATTGGCAAAAAGCGAAGTGTTCTGTACAATCCGGATCAATGGTAAATCCACAGAGCTTAAAGTAGACACTGGTTCAAAGTGTAATGTTATATCTGCAGACACATTTGCTAAAGTGAGAACTAATGAGCAACTCAATGTGACCAGTAGTGCGAAACTTGTTGCTTATGGAGGTGAAGAGATTCAGACCGAAGGCTCAGTGATGCTTTCATGTTATTTAGCCCAAAACTGTTACAACTTGTTATTCTATGTAGTCCAAAGACCAGTACAGTCATGGGTCTCAAAGACAGTTTGAAAATGAACCTGTTTTCTTTTAACAAAGAAGTTCATCACATAAGTGTATCTCCTAGTTCCAATTTTTCTGAAGCCATTTTCTCAAAGTATACTGATGTTTTCAATAACAAGTTGGGCAAACCTCCAGTTGTATATTCCATGAAGTTAGACCTAGAGGTCACTCCAGTAGTCAGACCAATGAGAAGAGTTCCAATAACTGTGCAAGATAATGTTAAGGCTCAGTTGGATAAAATGGTACAGCAAGGTGTAATTTGTCCAGTTACAGAACCAACTGAATGGGTGTTGTCTATGGTAGAAGCTCACAAAAAAGCTTCAGACAAAATCAGAATATGTATTGACCCAAGAGATTTGAACAAGGCATTGAAGAGACTGCATCATCCATTGCACACAGTCGAAGAGGCTGCAGCTCTAATACTGGATGCCACTGTTTTTGTCTGTCTTGTATGCAAAAAGTTCATTTTGGCAAGTGATGTTTGATTGCAAATCCTCATTACTAACCACTTTTGGTACCCTGTTTGACAGATAAAGATTGCTAAGGATGCCATTTGGAATAAATTCTGCAAATGAAGTCTTCCAGAGTGCAATGGAGCAATTTTTTTCGGGTTATATTTGTGCCATAATAGTAGATGATTTATTGGTTGGAGGCAATGGTGAAGCAAAGCATGACAGAAACCTAAAGAGATTTCTAGACAGAGCATGTAAAGTAAACTTGAAGCTCAATCCTCTGAAGTGCAAATTCAGGCTTCCAGAATTTACAAATGTAGGTCATTTATAGTCGTGGCTTGAGACCAGACCCGACCAAGCAAGCAGCTATTCTTGAGATGTCAGCACCAGATAATGTTGAAGCTCTACAGCGTTTCCTAGGCATGGTCAACTATGCAAGTTTATACCAAACTTCAGTGAGTTGACAGCACTTTTAAGAGAGCTGACATGCAAGAATGTTACATGGTCATGGTTAGAACAGCACCAGAAGACATATGAAGACCTTGAGCAGAAAATTGCCACCCCACCTACATTAAGATACTATGATGTGAATAAATCATTCACTCTTTCCTGTGATGCTTTAAAATTTGGTCTTGGTGCAGTTATTCTTCAAGAGGGCAGACCAGTAGCCTATGCATATAGAACACTTACCCAAACTGAAATGCAATATGCTCAAATTGAAAAAGAACTTTTGGCAATAATATCTGCATGCTCCAAGTTCCATGATTATACACACACACACACACACATATATATACACACATATATATATATATATATATATATATATATATATATATATATATAATATGTGATATATACAATATATGATTATAATAGACAATAAGTCATCAAGTGGAACAATAGTACTTTACACCCAACAGGAGTTTTACAAGGCTCCATACTGGATCCCTTACTTTTTAACATCTTCATTAATAATTTTCATCAGTGCATTCCTAATACCAAACTTGTCCAGTACGCGGATGATTCCACCATAATTTGCTAAGCTCAAGCCCTTCCCAAACTCAAGCAACTAACACAAGATGCCTTCTCTTGTACCAAGTCTTGGATGCTGAATAATCACCTTTCTCTCAATGCATCCAAAACCAAAATCATAATATTTACCCTATCTAAAAACACCTCTGTTGATAAAAATTCCTTCTCCATAGTCAGTCAGAATAAGATTCCCATTGAAACTGTCTCCCATACAAAACTTCTAGGTGTTATTATTGATGAGCATTTAAAGTCTGACATTCATATACAAACAAGTATTAAGAAAAAACACCAAAAGCTTGGAATGCTGTATCATCACAGCCGTTATCTCACTCCCTCATCCAAACATAAACTCTCTATTTCCTACCTCATCCCCTCTGTCTTGTATGGAGACCCTCTCCTCACCAACCTTCAATCCTCCCTAAAGTCAGAACTGTCATCCTGCTACAATAAATTCTCTAGGTTTGCTACTGGGACCAAATCCTCCTCCCACCACTGTGATGCACCCCACTCCTTGAACTGGCTGGAACTCCCCCACCATCTCTCTTACATTCAACTGCTAACTGCTCACAAACTCATTTTCAAACCCTCTAACTGCCCTTCCCTCTCCTTCATACTCACCTTGCATCATCATGACAGGCTACTGAGGTCCAGTAACCAGAACCTCCTCAAAGTGTACAAACCCTTACGCACACCTGGGCAATTTCTCCTGCCTTTTTCCCTTCCTCGTCTATGGAATTCACTTCCCCCCACATTCAAGTCACCCAAAACCACTCCGCCTTAAAGACCATGCTCCATTCCCATCTCTCTTCTCACTGGGAATGCTCATGCTCTCAGCCCACCTTACTCCCTCTGTTTCATTTCCACTCCCTCCCCCTTGTTTCCTTTCTCGTAACTCACCCTACTCACCTCTCACTGTTGTGCTCTCCTCTAATTGTTCCTCCCTCTCTCCTCATGAAACTGTGAGTGCATATATGCCTGCACTCCAAATTATACTTATGTACTCCAAAATACGTGTGTTTTAATTTCATTCAATGCTTTGTTATAACATCTTCCTCAAATGTTATTATTCTGTATTATATCTTACTCTGTTTAAGTAGTTTTTGAAAATTGTATTGTACTTGTTAACTTTGTTGATATTAGCTTTGTAATATTTGTATATGGAGCTTTTCTCTCCGGGCCTCCATTGAAAACATGCTCATTTTCGGCCCAATGGACTTTCCCGGTTAACAAACTGCAAATAAAATAAATAAATTTACAGTTGAGTTATTCAGATTGAAACTGACCACCAACCTCCAGTCACTATTCTAAAGAAGCCTATGCATCCAGCTCCAGCGAGATTACAAATAATGATGCTCAAACTGCAAAAGTACAATTACAAAATGGTCTACACAAAAGGCAAACTACTCCTACCTGGCTGATACCTTATGCAGATTGCCCAGAAATACGATGGAACAGCTTAAAGCAGACAGTTTTGACTTTGACGTGATGGCAGTGCGTAATTTTTCTACCACTAGGCTTGATGAGTTAAGACATCACACAAAGAGTGATCCAATTTTGCAAAAGTTCAATCACTACATAAATTTTGGGTCCATTAAAGCAATCTAGTGTACCACCTGAAGTGCAAACCTATTTTCCTTACAGAGATGAATTGTTGATGGAAGATGGCATTATTTTCAAAGATCCTAAAATTGTTGTTACTGCTTCCTTACAACAAGAATATATCCTGATTTTGCATCGTGGTCACCCAGGTTCCATATCCACTAAGAGAAGAGCGAGAGAACTATTATGTTGGCCTTCATTACTGAAAAACATTGATAAAGTACTTTCTTCTTGTTCAGTATGCAATAGTACTAGACCGCATTTGCAAAGAGAACCACTTCAGCTAAGTCAAGTTTCTGAACTACCTTGATCAGCAGTAGCCACTGATATCTTCGAGTGGAACAAACAACACTACTTAGTATTGGTAGACTCTTATTCGAATTGGTTTGAGATCGACTTACTACCTAATCTAGCAGTCGCTACTATTATTACCAAGTTGAAATGTCATTTTTCAGTCCATGATAGTGCACACAAAGTTATTTCTGACAATGGTACTCAATTTACTAGTCAGTTATTTCAGAAATTTGCAAGAGAATAGGACTTTGTACATCTTACTTAGCAGTGCTGAATATCCACAGCCAAATGGGCTAGGTGAATGTGGAGTGCAGAGTGTAAAGCAATTACTTGAAAGGTCAAAGCATGACAATACCCGATGTCTTTTTGAACTTACTTAATCTCAGAAACATAACCTGTGACGATATTCTTGGCTCACTTACTCAAAGACTTCTACCCAGCAAACCAGAACGAAGCTACCTATTAGTTTTAGTTTACTGAGGCGTAAAGCTAAGAACAACAAAACTATCAAGGCTCAATTATTCAAGAAGTGTTCTATCCAGAGCTCCAATTGTGACAAATCGAGCAGATTTCTTCATCCGTTGAGGGAAGGAGAGACAGGGAGAATACAAACAGTGAAAGGTTTCAACCGGATTGGTCAAGTTACTGGTATATGTGGTGAGCCGAGATCCTACCTTGTAGAATCCGAGGGTGTGGAGTACAGGAGAAACCACAGGCATCTTCTTCCTGTGCCAGAATCATCATTGCAGGATTGTTCCTGTGATACAGACTCTAGATCTCATAGCGAACCAAACATTGTTTCACTCCCAGAGTGTGTTTCAGCCTCTAATTCTATTCCTGAAGATGTTCCAATCATTTCCAAGGTTGAACATTCTGTAGAGACAGCTCCAGTTGCTAAACCAAATTCCCAGTTTTGTGTCACATGATATGGTTGAATATCCAGGCTCAGTGTGAAATATGCAGCAACATGGCCTTAACTGTATATATGTATCTAGTCTTGTAAAATGCATGACAAAGAACTACCTGTGATATCTGCATGCCAAATAGATTCATAACATTGCATGATCTGTTTTTCAAAGAGGGAGGATGTAGATCAGAGTGTATGTGCTGTGCCTTTAACATGCATATCAAGGACTGAATGTGCATGCATAAATACCAGGCACGTTCTATTCCCAGTGCCATTTTGAGAGTGCAGCCAGAGAGTGAGCATGTATGATTGCAGTAGTTAGTGTGTATATAAGTTACTTAAGTTAAAGTCAATAAAGTTCTATCAGGATGTGTTTGTATACAATAAAGCTGCTTGAACAGAGCTGTCCAAATTGTCCATCTATAGTGTCCAAAGTAGGACAGTGACAGCCTCCACCTGTCACCCCTAGGATTCCGGATTCTGGCAGAGGCTCTTGCCTCCCCCATTGTGCCTTTTTAGGCAATATCTTCCAACATAAAAGATCTGTCAAAAAGCAAATTGAAGGTCATGTTGCTTAGGAGCCTTAACCTGAAAATGCAATCACTGGAGGCTCTCCTCACACTGGAAGATGCCGACATCTGTGCAGTCACGGAAACTTGGTTCATGGCCATGGAAAGCACCCCTGCCTTACCTGGCTATACCTCATTCCATGCATTCCGACCCCAAAATGAGGTTGGGAAGACTAAGGGTGGTGGAGTCTCTATCTTCATTAAAGACAAGCACACCTCCAGACTGGGTTGCCAGCATGGCACACTAGAACTACTCTAGGTGCAACTGATAGTTATAGCCAGCTATAGGCTGCCCTCCATGACTCAAGACATGCACTCCTCCTACCTGGACCCACTTGACTCCATCAAGGTACCCCCTAACACCCTGATCCTTGGTGACTTCAACTGCCCCACCATAGACTGGATGAACTATTCCTGCACTAATGCACTCGCCCAATGATTCCTTGACTTCATCATTTCTAATGCACTAGACCAGCTCGTCTCATCCCCCACAAGGGGAGATAACATTCTGGACTTGGTTCTCACTAACATGGGCAACCACTGCACCACCCCCATAGTAGGTTCTTCCACAGTAAGATCAGACCATTGGTCTGTCTCATTTGAAATCCCCCCCCCCCCCCAGTCATAACCAGGCTACAAAAACTTCTCAAAAGCTGACTACAATCTCCTAAGGGCAGGTATCAGTAGCTTCACACTATCACCCCCCTCAGAGGATGCAGACAACTATGCTGAACAGTATGCCAGTGCAGTATACAAGCACCTGTACAACTGCATGGACTCAGCCATACCCAACAGAACTACAACCTGCTCCTCAAGGAAATACAAACCCATGTGGTGGACATCCTCTATCAACAGGCTTTACAACAAAAGGAAAAGATTGTTGTCCCAGGGTAAAAAGGCACAAATTTCCAAATGGAAAAACTCCCTCCATAGCCTCAACAAGCAAATTAGATAATTAGTGAAAACCTCAAAAGCCAATTATGAATTGAAACTAGCCTGTGAAACACAGAGAAACCAAAAAGCCTTCTTTAGTTACGTCAGGAGCCTCCATGGCAAAGCCCAGGTTTGTTCTGAATTAGTTCTTAATGGTACCACTTACACTGATCCTGTTGACTTAGCCAACCTGCTGACAGATAGGTTCAGAGCAAACTTCATCCCTTGTCCTCCACAAAAGCCCATTTGACATCCCTGATACTTGTCCCGTACCTCACATCTCCATAGATCAAGTGTTAAAGGCCCTATCCAAGGCAAAGAGCACAACTTCCATGGGTCCTTATAGTATTGCAGGCTGTATTCTGCACTATCTCCAACAAGATCTAGCTTTGTCATTGAGCACCCTATTCAACCACAGCCTAAGTACAGGCTTCATCCCAGCAGAGTGGAGAACTGGCATTGTCTTCCCCTTGCACAAAGGGGTGCCACTACTGACCCTGGAAACTATCGCGCCATTAACTTGACAAGTCTGATCTGTAAAGCCATGCAGAGTATTATTATGGACCTCATAAACAAGGACATAGACAATCTCCAAGCACTTGACCCTACCCAGTTTGGCTTCATCAAGGGCAAATCTTGCCTGTTGAACCTGGTTGACTTTTTTGAGACTGTCACCAAGGCCCTGGATGAGAGAAAGTCAGTACGTACAACTTACCTTGACTTGGCCAAAGCCTTTGACACAATCCCCCAATCAGGCATCATGGAAAAGCTAAGACAACTTGGTTTAAATCCATATCTCAGAAGATGGGTGGCCAGCTGGCTCACTGATAGGACCCACAAGGTGAAAATAGGTGCCTCCACCTCAGAAAACAGACCTGTCACTAGTGGTGCTCCACAGGGATCTGTCCTGGGACCCCTACTGTTTGGCATCTACTTCTCAGAGGTCCAGACAAAGACAAAAAGGCCTGTGGCTGACCAGATTTGTGGATGACTTTAAGTTGGGTGCTGTCACTGACTCCCCAGATGATGTTAACATACAGCAAGAGGGTCTCACAGCAACAAATGACTGGTGCCAAAGTCATGGCCTTAAGTTAAATGCAAAAAAATGTATTATCGTACCATTCGGCAAAAACACGGCCCTTACTGATTACCACATCAATGACAACCCCCTAAGCACACAACTTGTGGTGAGAGACCTGGGTACAAAAGTTGATAGCCATCTCACATTCGACCATCATGTAGTAGCAGTGGTCAGAAAAGCCTTTTACTTGGTTCACCTCATAAGTAAAGGGATTGCATCCAAACAAAGGAGGTTATTACACCTGTGTACTCCTCCCTCATTAGGCCAATAATTGAGTACAAGGCCTCGTTTGGTATGTACCTCTCCAAACACCTGCACCAGCTGGAAAAGCCACAGATATACCTCACAAAGAGATCCATGGCCTCCAGCGCTTGTCCTATGTGAACAGGCTCAAATCACTATCATTTTACTTGGTATTGTACAGATTGCTCAGAGGTGATCTGTGTCTCGCCTACAAGGCAATCTCGGACCCTGCCCTACTAGAGATGCTCCATATCTGTAAGACTAATGAATTGCTTATTTTGTACTTTTCCTTTATATTTATCTGCATATCATGTAAGGTTTTCTGCCTGGGCTGATATCTTTAGTTTATTATTTGCAATAGTATACAATAATTCTTGTTCTGTTCTGATACTGAGTGTTGCTTTTATCATGTCTTTCTAAGTACTTTTGTTGATCTATTCCCTCTTCTGGACTCTTCTAACAGTGACACTTCTTCTCTTAATTGATTTATAATTTTCTCTATTTGATACTTCCTTGATGGCATTTGATTTCTCCCCTTCCTTTCTCTTACTGTCCTGTGTTTTTGTGGTAAGACTTTATCTGTTATTAATTTAGCTGCACAGTAATATATCCTATTTACTTATGTTATATCACATGACTTTCTGTGAATAGTCTTGATTACTGTGTTCATTTGTTTTATCAAACTTCTAACATTTTGGGTCTTATTGACTTACTTTCCTATTTCTTTCATTGATCTTATATGCCTATCCATCTCTATTAATCAAGCAGCTCATCCCTTAGATCATTTTCTTCTAAACTAAGGGCACATTCTTTCTTTGCCATTTCCTGTAACCATTCTACAGAAGGTTGCAGCATAGCCGGCCTTAGGCATAGGCCAACTAGGTGGCTGCCTAGGGTGCTGCTCTAACAGGGGCACTTTTCCAGTATTTATTTGATGTAAGTAGACCAGGACAGGGGTACCAAGTGGTGTGGGGGGGGGGGCGCCATGTAACCCTTTTGCCTAAGGCACCAGTTGACCTAAGGCCGCTCCTGGATTGCAGAACATCTGTGACATATTCTCTTCAGCTGCATCCTGCGTCATCCATTGCTCTTTTATATGGGAACTCACTGGCCTATCACTGCACAGCATTGACTGCATCAGAGTTGTCACCATTTCCTGCTCCTTCCCTTGCTGTGCAACTCCAACTGAACTTTTGTACTGGTTTCCTACTCAAGGCTCCAAATTATCTTAATATGTTGGATGGTGCAGTGGTGCTTGGTTGCACTGTCACCTCACAGCAAGAGGTTCTGTGGTTCAATTCTCGGCTGGGGTGTCATCTGCATATCCTCCCTGCATTCATGTGGGTTTCCTCCGGGTGCTCTGGTTTCCTCCCACATTTCAAAGACATGCATCTGGAGTGTTTCTCCCTGGGCCTCCCCTAAAAATTGGCTTTGTTTCAAGTTGGACTTTCTCAGTAAACAAATGTTAAATAAATAAATAAATATGGCAACTGATCAGATGCGTCCTGTTCCACCAATTTCTCCTTAATTTGGGGACTCATCATGCTGTGATATTAGAGTTGGATTTGTTGTTTTTTTTTTTTTCTATTATATCTGGATACCTTTGCCTGTACTTCAATTCAAATATCTTTGGTGCTCCTGATTTTTGTACTAATTAGTTTTATTTTCTCCTTTGCATAACTATTACACCATATTAAATCTCTTTTTCTTTCCCATGTCCATATTTCTTCTTCAGATGTCTCCCACTCCTCCTGTATCTCCTTTCTTTGGGGACTCATTGTTCCATTATGCTGTGCTATAACTTGTGTTAGACTTCTACACTAAATCCTTCAGTTATAGGTTCATAGGTAGGTACTAGGCTATCTGCCCGAAGGCATTTATAAGCCTAGCCAGAATGTGTTGGCTTTCGCCGTCCCCTTAGATTAGTTCCCTGTGCCTCTGTCCAGCACAGCCACTGAAGTGATCCCCGAGGTAAACTTTTTGTTTCCCATCCATTCTTCAAAATTTCTTTTGAAGAGTGTTAGCGAGGAGCTCTGCCTAATGTATTTTGGGATCTTGTTCCAAAGCATGGGAAGTCTCTGGGAAAGGAATCTATCCCTCCAGCATGTCCTATTTATTGTTGTGGTGAAGTTTAGATCCCTAGAGCATGTGGCTCGCGGGGATAAGGTTTTCTTTATGTGGAGCATGTCCATCAATTCTGGGTTGGACATGGCCTTGTATGTCAGGCAGAGATCACCTCTGAGTAGGTGGTATGCAACTGAGTACAGCTGTAATTTCTTCAGTCGAGCTGCATAGGACATCTGTTTGAGGCCAGTGATCCTCTTGGTGAGGTACTTCTGTGGTCTTTCCAGCTGTTGCAGGTGTCTTGTAAGGTACATCCCAAATGGGGGGTTGTACTCTATGATGGGTCTGATGAGTGATGAGTAGAGGTGCACAATGACCTCTTTTGATCTGGATGTGAACCCTTTTGTGATTAGGTGGGCCACGTAGAAGGATTTTCTAACCACTTTGGCAATGTGATTATCAAAGGTGAGATTACTATCTACTTGGGTCCCCAGATCCGTTATTATGTCTTCCGTATTTTGGGGACTACCACCTATGTGGTAGTTTGTGGGTACTTTGTTTTTTTCAAAAGGGGATAACTATGCACTTTTTGGCATTTAGCTTGAGGCCATGATTTTGACACCAGGTATCCGTCGCAGTGAGACTCTTTTGGAGGATGTCTGTGTCAGCCGGAGAGTCAATTATAGCCCCTAGTTTGCAGTCATCTGTGAACTTGGTCAGCCATAGTCCTCCTGTGCTTGCCTGTACCTCTGAGAAGTATATGCCGAACAGGAGGGGTCCTAGGACTGAGCCCTGGGGAACTCCACTTGTAACCAATTTAGAGTCAGACATAGCTCCCGCAACTCTCACCATGTGGGTTCTGTCCGTGAGCCAGTTGGCAACCCATCTTGTGACGTAGGGGTTTATGTTCAGGCTGGTGAACTTGTCTATAATACCAAAATGGGGAATGGTGTCAAAGGCCTTTGCAAGGTCTAGGTAGGCTGTGTGTACCACCTTTCCCTCATATATAGCCTTGGTAACTGTGTCAAAGAAGTCCACCAGGTTTAGGAGGCATGATCTGCCCTTAATAAAGCCGAACTGGGTAGGGTCCAGTGTTTGGAGGTTCCCAATGTCTCTGTTAATGAGTTCCATGATGATGCACTCCATAGCCTTGCAGACCAAGCTAGTCAGGCTTACAGGGCGATAGTTCCCGGGGTCTGTTGTGGCTCCACCTTTGTGGAGTGAAATAACCGCTGCTGTGCGCCACTCTATGGGTACGTAGCCTGTGGAGAGGCTGAGTTTGAACAGTGTGTTTAGGTGAGAGGTTAGTTCATCTTTGAGCTCATGTAGGATGCAGCCTGGGACACTGTCTGGTCCCACTGATGCTGTGTTTTTGGCTTTGGAGAGGGCTTTTTTAACCTGAGTGTCTGTGATTTCAGGGACTCTGCATTCTTCTGGTATGGTTATGGGCCCTCTTGAGGATGGGGGGGGGGGTGAAGTTTGCGCTGAACCTGTTTGCAAGGATGTTGGCGATATTGGTCGCTTCAGTGTATTTTGTGCCATTCTGCACTAACTCTGAGCAGATCTGAGCATTGCCACTTAGGTTCATAGGTTGGTACTGAGCTATCTGCCGGAAGGCATATATTAGCCCAGCCACGTTGTGCGGTATCCACCGCCCCTTTAGTAGTTCCCTAGACCCTTGTACTAGCAGCTAGTACCCTTGGCTCCTATCTAGTAGTGCTGTTGGTGTGATCCCCGGTGTGAGCATTCTGTTACCCATCCACTCATCAAGGTTCCTCTTGAAGAGTGATAGTGAGGGGCTCTGTCTTATGTAGATCGGGACCCTGTTCCATAGTAAGGGAAGTCTCTGCGAAGGGAATCTATCCCTCCAGCATGTTCTATTCATTGTTGTGTTGAGGTTTATATCCCTAGAGCGTGTAGCTCGAGTAGATTTGGTTTTGCTAAGATGAAGCATGTTCAACAATTCTGGGTTGGACATGGCTCTGTACGTTAGACAGAGATCGCCTCTGAGAAAGCGGTATGCAACAGGGAACAGTCTTAGCTTTTTCAATCGTGCTGCATAGGGCAACTGTTTGAGGCCAGTAATTCTCTTGGTTAGGTACCTCTGTGGTCTCTCCAGCTGCTGGAGATGTCTAGCCAGGTACATTCCAATTGGTGCACTGTACTCAATAATGGGTTTGATGAGGGAAGAGTAGAGGGGCACCATTACATCCTTAGATCTTGATGCGAACCCTTTCATGATCAGATGGGTCACATAGAAGGATTTTCTAACCACTTTGGCAACATGGTTATCAAAGGAAAGCTGGCTATCTACTTGGGTCCCTAGAGCCCTTATTTCTTCTTCAGATTTCAGGGGATTACCTCCTATGTTGTAGTTTGCGGGTACTCTGTTTTTTCCAAAGGGGATTACTACGCATTCTTTTGCATTTAGCTTGAGACCATGGCTTTGACACCATGCATTAGTCTCATTTAGGCCCTTCTGGAGGATCTCCATGTTGGCCGGAGACTCTATTATAGCACCCAGTTTGCAGTCGTCTGCAAACTTAGTCAGCCACAGCCCTTCCATGCTTGCCTGTACTTCTGAGAAGTATATGCCAAACAGTAGGGGCCCCAGGACAGAGCCCTGAGGCACACCACTCATTACTGGTCTGGATTCGGACATAGATCCTGCTACTCTTACTTTATGGGATCTGTCTGAGAGCCAGTTTGCGATCCATCTTGTGACATAAGAGTTTATGCCCAGGCTGGTGGGCTTATCAATAATACCCGAATGGGGAATGGTGTCAAATGCTTTAGCAAGGTCAAGGTAAGCCGTGTGTACCTCCTTTCCCTTATCTATAGCCTGAGTAACTGTCTCAAAGAAATCCACCAGGTTCAGGAGGCATGATCTGCCCTTGACGAAGCCGAACTGTGTGGGGTCCAGTGACTGGAGGTTCCCAATCTCTCCATTTATGAGTTCCATAATGATTCGCTCCATAGCCTTACAGATCAGACTCGTCAGGCTTATTGGTTGGTAGTTCCCAGGGTCAGTTGTGGCCCCACCCTTGTGTAGCGGGACCACCGTTGTCATGCGCCATTCTCTGGATACATATCCTGTGGAGAGGCTAAGACTGAACAGGGTATTAAGATGCGGGGTTAATTCCTTTTGGAGCTCGCGTATGACACAGCCTGGGATGCCATCTGGTCCCATGGAGGCAGTGTTTTTAGCTTTAGATAGAGCCTTGTTAACCAATGTATCAGTAATAATTGGACTTACACAATTCCCTGGAATGGTAATAGGCCCTGTAGGTGGTGAGGGGGGGGGGGGGATTTGCACTGAACCTGTCAGCCAAGATGTTGGCAATGTCAGAAGGGTCAGTGTGTTTTGTTCCATTTTGTACTAGCTCAGAACAGACCTGAGCATTGCCATTTAGGTTTTTGACGTAGCCATAGAAGGCCTTATGGTTATCCTTGGCATCCTTGGCAACTTTCTTTTCAAAATTAGCTTTAGTTGACTTGATGAGGGCCCTCAATTTCTTACTAATGCTAATCAGGGATGATATTTCTACTTGAGATTTGGCCTTTTTTTGTATAAGTCTCCTCCTTTTATTGTAAAGTTTGCTGATGGCCGGGGTCCACCAGACTGGTTTCTTCTTGCTTGAGGAAGGAGTCTTGCTTTTATTTGGGATTCTTAGATTCTTGACATAGCTAAAGAATACCTTGTGGTTATCTTTGGAGTCCTTGGCAATTTTTCTTTCAAAGCTCGCCTTGGATGATTTTATGAGTTATCGTAGTTTCTTGCTGATACTGATCAGGGATGTCTTCCCTTCTTGGGATTTTACTCTTTTCTGTACGAGTTTCCTCCTTCTATTGTATAGCTTGTTTATGGCAGGAGTCCACCAGACTGGTTTCCTTTTCTTGGAGGAGTGAGTCTTGGTTTTGCTTGGGATGGCATGATCCATGCATTCCTGTAGGTGCCCGTAGAATGCATTAGTAAAGAATTTTGCAGCTTGGACAGCGTTATCCTTCAGCATGGGGACTTTGAAACTTTCCACCTCTGTCTTAAGTAATGTGAAGTTTGCTTTTGAAAAGTTTTTCACAGTGGTTTTCTTCTCTGGGGGTGGGGGCGGAATGTGGATATCCAAAGTGATTTGTTTATGGTTAGATCTAACCAGCAAGGGGTTGACCTCCGGTATGGAACACCGGCCGCCCATGCTGGTGATGACCAGGTCCAATATGTTGTCACCTCTGGTGGGAGTGTTGACCAGTTGAACCAGGGCATTTGAGTTTATAAATTCTAGGAAATGTTGGGCAAGGGTGTTAGTACTTGAGTAGTTCTCCCAGTTAATGTTTGAATAATTGAAATCACCCAATATTAGGGTGTTTGGTAGGACCTTTATGTTTCCCAGTGTTTCCAGAAATGCAGAATGGGGGTCCTGGGACATGGTGGGTGATCTGTAGCAAGCTACAATTTGAATTTCAGTTTTTCCCATTGTTAGTTGCACGTGGATGATCTTTGAAGCATCGTGCTATGCCACTAACCTGGTGGTGTGGGTATCCTTGATGAATATGGATATGCCCCCACCTTTTGTATTTCAGTTTGGGTTCTGTGGTCAAAATGTATGGTATGAGTTGTAGTCTGGTAGTACTGGGGTGCTCTCTGGAGCCTTAAACCAGGTTTATGTTACTACACATATATCGATTTTCTCCATACTGAGGAGTGCCTTGAGTGCATGCATTTTGAGGTTCAGACTTCTGGCATTGAGTAGCACTACCCTCAGTTTTTTGTTACTTGTGCTATTTACGGCTGTAGGTTTGTCTTTTGAGCCTTACCTAAAAAAGGCACTATGGGGGTGGCAAGAGCCTTGGCCAGTATTCGAAAGCCTAAGGGTGACAGGTGCAAGCCATCTCTAGCGAAGCAGCGTGGTTTGTCGAGCATGTCATCCCAGGTGGACAGACACTGGATCCCCAGAAACTTAGCCAATTGTTGAAATTGAGAATTTTTTCTTTATACCGTGGTATCATTCTTGGTGAGGGCAGGATGCTACTCAGGGTCAGGGTCATACCAGCCTGGGCTACATAATCAGAGAACTCTTCCATGTCTCTTTTCATGTAGTCCAGAGAGGTACGGCTCAGGTCATTCACACCAACATGGACAATGACAGAGTCATATTTGTACTTGTTCTGTAGTGACCTGAGTGCTTGTGTTATGTGGAGGATCCTGGTGCCTGACAGGCAGCTAACAGTAACCTTCTCCTTATTCAGCCTAGTGAGTGGGGCGTCAGTGTGCCTGACTATAGAGTCACCTATTACTACTATGTTGGGTATGTTATTTTGCCTTAAGGGCTGTGATTGCATGGCACACTTCTTTTGTGAAGTATGTGTTTCGTGGTTTGTGTTGGTGGGTGGAGGTTGCTTGGATGTTTGCTTTGGAGGTCTCTGTTGGTTTTGCAGATTTTTATTTAGAGCCTCCGAGTATGTTTTCATTTATTTATGTGTGCTTTTTTCCAGTGCTGCTTTAATGGGTTTATGTGAGACTGGTGGTGTGATGCAAGTATTTCCCTTCTCTTCTTGACTGTCTGATCCAGTCTTGGGTTGAGAGAGCTTAGCCTCCAGTTTGGCTGTATAATTGCATCTCTCGCATGTATTAGTGTTTAGTGGTAGAAGGAGGGGGTTGTCTGTGTACATGAGGCAGTTGTAACATTGCCTCAAAATGCCCAGATTCACCAGTTGGACTGGAGAGTACACCTGAAACTGCCCTTTGGACATGCCTGGATAGGTACAGTGAACTGTTTTACTGGATGGCTGGTAAGGTCGAATAGAGAGCCTTGTCCTTCTGTACAGTACAGGAGGGTCTAGTGCTAGGGTTTATAAGTGCTTGTTATAAGTTTTGAGTAAGTGCCAGGCTGAGAAATGAGTGGCTTGAGTGCTTAAGTTGAAAGTTTATCTAGTTCCAAGGGAAAAATTGAAGAGGAGACTTTGTGGAGCCAGGAATAGTTTTACCCTAGCTAACCGGCGCTGCCCAGCGTGCAAAACCGGGCAAATACGGTATTTATAGCAGGGAAATGAAAGAGATAGAAATTAGCCCAAAATGGCCAATAAACTACTAATTTCTGGGCTGAAACCACTCCTCCAGGGACAGACAGGCTGCTCAAAGCTGCCCTCTCTCACAGGTGAACAGAGAACTTCCTTCTATCCAAGTAAGTTATGGGCAAACACAGAGATTTGTAACACAGCCCTGAATTCAGCACTAACCTGAAAATTGGGCTATACTAGCTTAGAAAGGCAGGAAACAAGCATATATATATATATTTTTTTTTTTTTTTTTTTTTAGAAAATAAAGCAGATACACTCAAAAAACACTTTAAATGCACAGAAAAGGATACTTATTGTTATATATCACAGGTCAGAGTTGTAGTCAATGCCCCTAGTAATAAAGTAGGAAGAAACACAAATACAGTAAAAGCAGATGAATAAAGTACAATATATATATATATATATATATATATATATATATATATATATATATATATATATATATACACAATAGAAAATGAACAAACTGATTTAAACAAGTTACCCAATTAACCAGAAAAAAGCTCAAAACTGAGCCCCGTTCCAGCAGTCTTCAATCAGACAAGTTCTAACTGCACACCCCTGCTTACTAGGATGCAGGGGAACCTTCTCCAAAAAAGATGGCTTGGATCAGTGCTCAAGTTATACAAACAAAGCTAGATTCAGCAGGCCTGAATCTGGTCTATGCTACAGCAACAAGCCGCACCAATTTCAGAAAGAAACAGTTCAAATAAGCAGGCACAATAAGCCTGTGACCAGATATTCACAGCTCAGAAGGGCAAAATCCAGCCTCTCCTCCCACAAGAGTGCAGACCACAAACCTTCTTAATGTAGAATAACTGGCCTGAAGCCCAAGTGCTTAAGCCAGAACTAATATACTTTTAGAATAGCAGACACTGGGCCTTCAATCAGCAATTCCTAGCTTAGAAGTATGTAAGCTACCTGTCCTGCCACAACAGTGCAGACCACAAACCTTCTTAATGTAAAGCAGCCTGTATGAAGCCCAAGTGCTTAAACCAAAAGACTTAGAATAACAGTTACAATTTAATCAGGCTACTACCAAGCAGTAATAAATGCAGCAGAATAAATAAAACTGAGTACTTTTAAGAAAAGCAAAATAAAGTAGGAGGAAAGACAAATACAGTAAAAGCAAATTAATTTTTTTTTTTGGGGGCTTTCTCAAATCTACTCTCTGTATTAAGTAGAGTGAACACTAGACTCAGAATATGATCTCACTGTACTTGGCTAAGTGAGCAAATGAGATGGACACAGGAGGAGTGTTCTAATACAGACTTACAGGAGGGGCGGGCAATTCCAGAGCCAGCAACACTAATACCAACACAAAAGAACATGGAGGGAGGGTGGGAAACTAACTGCAGAGAGACACAGAGCTCACTGTTCAGAAACACACAATTAGGAAACAGAAAAAATGAAAATACAGTACTTTTAAAACTGCAAGTTTGTACTTAACAGAATATTAAAATGCACTACTGCAAGTTTCACTTAGCTTCAACTTCTAATGCAGATGTTTGTAGCCAAGCAAGTCTCTCAGGAGTTGAGCATAAAAAATATGGCAACTGATCAGATGCTTCCTGTTCCACCAATTTCTCCTTAATTTGGGAACTCATCATGCTGTGATGTTATTAGAGTTGGATTTGTTGTTTTTTTTTCTATTACAAAATTTTCCATATTTGGATAACTTTGCCTGTACTTCACTTCAAATATCTTTGGTGCTGCTGTTTTTTGTGCTAATTCGTTTTATTTTCTCCTTTGCATAACTATTACACCATATTAAATCTCTTTTTCTTTCCCATGTCCATATTTCTTCTTCAGATTTCTCCCACTCATCCTGTATCTCTTTTCTTTGGGGACTCATTGTTCCATTATGCTGTGCTATAACTTGTGTTAGACTTTCTACACTAAATCCTTCACTTTGCGGGTATTCCATGACTTCAGCTTCTATTTGTTTAATTTCTGCTTTACTAATCTTTTTTTCTGCACCCCCCCCTGTGATGTTATATTTTGTATTGTGGAATTTTCCAAATTTGGGTGCCTTTGCTGTATTTTTGGACCTACTTTTTTGTATTGAATAGTTTGGCTTTCTCATCTGCATAAATATTGTGCCATACCAGATCTCTCTTTCTTTTACATGTCCGTGGTTTTTTAATATACCTTTCAAAAATCTCCAGATTTTGTTTTTTTTATATTTTCACACTTCCTCAGTCATTTCTTTTTCCAAACAGCCCAAGGTGTCTAGGTCTATCTAACTTTTTTTATGAATCTGTTGTATTAATGAACGCAAATTTGCATTTGAAGCTTTTGTCAGTTTTTTCCTGTGCAAGTATTTTCTTTTTTCTAATTTCTCTCTTAACTTTTTAGTATCTCCTATCTCAGAAATTCTGGACTTCTTGCTTAATAGTATGATACATCATTTCTTTCGTATCCTCAGTAGTCCAATATACCATCTTTATGGCTCTTTTTTTACCAGTTTTTGTGTTTTTGTGGACTGCTACTTCCTCCAACAATGAGGGGTTATCCTCCCCCCTGAGCTTGCCTAACTCCATTGTAGGAATGTTTCTGTGTCTTGAGGATTCTAAGATTCTACACTGTCATTTTTTTTCCAGTCCTGGCACCAGTGCACCTACAAGGATTGAGCACTTTTTATCTTGGGACTTGTATTTCCAGCTGTCTTTTTTATGTTTTAAACTACCTCTGTCCATGATACATGCTTCATAAAGTACAGTCTATATATCAGTATCGTCTTGGTGGGATTTTGTAAACACAGGATCCACCTCATGAAGATACTCACTAAGACTTAAGAATGAATTCAATTCCAGCAATACTGTTCTCCTTTGCTTGCTGATTTTATCATCTCTCCATTCCTATGTGAGCTTCTTGATTTTTTTAATATTGTCGAGGTCCACAACATTTTTAATACTGCTAAGTTTCCTTCAACACCCCCCTTTATTCCAGCTGCAGATGTCTGATTTTGTTAATAGTGTCAAGGCCTTGGAGCCTTTTGCTTTCTTTGGGGGGGGGGGGGCTATCTTCTTTATTCTTGCTGTGGCCATACTGACATATTAATTTTGCCCTTGCCCCTCATGACTCTATTAATTTTATTTATTTATTTATTTACATTTGTTTACCGGGAAATTCCAACTGGACGCAGGTCCTTTTTCAGCGAATGCCCGGGGAGAAAAGCTCCACATCATGTACATGATATAGAGATACAAAGTTGCAGCAATAGTAAACAGCATTACAGGCTGTTGGCTTTAATACAATAACAATATATTGATTATCAACAGTATATACAGTAAATGTTGCAAGTTAAGATATTGTCTATAATATTAGTAACAAAGTTGTCAGACAAGATGTTAAAGTATGTAAAGACAACTAGCTATTTCTGACTGTGGTTAGTAGTGGCAGTAGTATAGTTGGGTTAAGAGTCTAGGTGTGGGGGGGTAAGGGTGGGGGTGTTAGTCTGGATTAGAACAAGGACAAAGCCAGTGCAAATTTAAATGGAATTTGAGCGCAGTCTTGAAAAGGCTGCTGGAAGGTAGAGCAGTTATAGAGGGTGGAAGATTGTTCCAAAGTTTAGATATGGTACATGAAAATATGGCTTCTCCTGCTGAGTTTTTGGGTTTGATAACAGTAAGTTGATTTTTGTTGCTAAATAAATAAATAAATTCTGAAGTCATGTGTGCACTACTGGTTCCCAGAATGTAAAACTGATCTGTTGCGCAATCATTTATTTCAACTGCAATCTCACTAGATGAACAAATAGACATATTTATTTAGTCAATTGTCTTGTAGCTGATATATTAAATGCATTATTTTTCTCTGTGAATAAGTACATCAGTTATTTTACTGCTGCATTATACAGAATTGAAACAGGATGTAAATTAAAGTTGAAATATACAATGAGTTTTAATTTGTTTGTATTACAGAAAATAGTGGCAGTTTGTGTTTACATTGTGTATGCTACCATGATATCCCATATAATCTGATTTATGAATAAGTGACTTTTTTTGGGGGGGGTTAACATATTGCATGCTAGTTTCCTGAATCTGTTTTGGCTTAATGTTGATATAAATGGCACTTTTTGTTCATGCCTGTAATTGTTCTTTATGAATATTGTTATCTATAGTAATTTGCTTGCTTACACTCGGTGGGCATGTATATGGGAGAAGAGAAGGGTATGTACTAGGGTCAGAGCAAACTAATGATATAGCGACAAGCTGAATTCTTTGCCGTTCATCCTGAGGAGGATAGTCTACTTTAATCCTTATTTTCTGTCAACATTTCCAGCTGATCTTGCTATGTAACTGCTCCAACAATATTATCCTACCATTTTACTAGTTCCTTTGTAGTCGGTCCTTTAGATGAAATTCAGTCCTACTCAAACGATTCAGTGACACCTCCTGTGGTGCCCCCCTCTGTTTTTCTGAACTTTTCTATTCGCTGCTCCCTAATTGTCTTCCTCTGCCCAACTTTTATTAGCTATGATTTACCTTCAGCCATAAAAATATGATTCATATGCTCAACTTAGTAGATGTATCCTAGTCTCATACGAATGAATCTAACAGTTCTGAATAGGTCCACTCTCACATCAGCCAAGGTGGTTAACTCATCTTTAGATAGGGGCAATCTACATTCCCCCTACCTCCTTCATCTGTTACAGTCATCAAAAATCCTATACAAAATACATTTCCCAAAGGAATCAATAATCACACCATTTTACTCTGTGACCTTAATGTCAATGCCACATGGAAAGTTTTGACTGCCCCTAACAAAATGCTGGAGCATTTCCACTTGTTTCAAATAATAGAAACTCAAACTAGACTTGACAGAAAAACAGGTTCAAACTCAACTCTAGATGGAGTCATTACCAATATGTTTTCACATCAAAATGCGACCAGATTCCTTAAGTGATCATTCTTCAGCAGTAGTGAAGCAAGGACAGGGCAAAGGGGACAACTACCCTGGGTGCAAATTGTTAAGGGGGCATGGTCCAGAAGGCAGAAGTGCACTTCCTTCAATATTTGTTGCCATTTTGTTTTGTTAGCTGTTTGCTAGAAGAGCTAGGTGGGTATGGGTCCTCTGTAGAAAGTTGATTGGTAGCAATGTACCAATCAGCTTACTACTGGGTAGGCCAAAGATCATTTTTTGCTCTCTACACTAGAAGAGCTGCAGGGTAGGGTACAATATCTGGAGCAGGCACTGGGTACTATAGGAGCCAACTATGCCTCTGCTCTCCAGTAAGAGCTCTCTCTGGTCCTTCTATACTCCTAAAACCTGACCCCAGATAGTTTCTCATAAAACCTTTCCTAGAGAAAAGATACCAACCTTGATATACTACTCCGTTCGGTGGACTCATACTACCTCTATAATTTAATCAGTCTCTGCACTACACTAGACTTTTTTCAGTTATCATACTAATACAAGGCTTTTTTACCCAACTACAAACAGAAGACTCAGTTATGTCCCTGACTGACTCGAAAAATTCAGTAATAAAATGAGAAGTAGCATTGATGCATGAAAAGAATGGAAAATGGGCCTACAAAATACATGATTGTGTCAGTCCTTTCTTAGCCTCAAAAGAGAAGTTAGTATTGCTCCCTACACAGCAAAAACTACTTATCTTAGACTGAAACAAGAAAAGAACTGGCCAAGAGCAAAACTATTCTTGAAAGAAATTAAACAGCTGACAGAGACTTTCACTGGCTCCCTTCAGTGCAGAAAGGACTGTCCATCCTGTAACATCTCATCCTTTGCTAATGACTGCCACATTTTTGGCAATCATTGACTGATAAGGCTACCTTTCTCTTCTTTTTCTTTCTTCCTCTGATTTTTAAGGTCCTAAATCAAGGCTATAGTCTGCCTCCAAAAAGGAAGCTTCACATACAAGAAAATTGTTATAATCTAAGATTCACTCAGATCAGCTTGTTGGCACTCGCTCCACCATTCTTCAAATCTACAACAGGTGAAAAATCTTTTTCAAGACTGGAACCAACATCTGGGAACTACTTGCCTGCAAAAGTCAAAAATCAAGACTCGTGAAAAAAAAAATGAAAAAGAAAAAAAAAAAGACTCATGAGAATTTTGGAACAAATTCACACTTATGTGGTGTGGAATGTCATACTTCCAGCGGCCTACCCACATCTTGTATTCCAGTGCATTTTCAGAAAAATAAACTTAAAAAGCTTAAGATAAACAAATGCAAATATTTTGTGAATAATACAAGCTATTAAAAAATTAATGTTATCAGTAAGAAATATTCTTTACAGTGATAACAGTTGTTGCATTCATAGGTTAAGCGTAGCCAACTACCCTATGTGAGAATCAAACCCTGCACCTTGTGTCTCCAAGGTAAACAGCTTAACCATGATGCCATCCTCCCACCCTTCTTTTCTATAAATACTTCAATATATTATAAAGCACACAATCCACAAATGATATTTTTGTAAACTTTCACAAATCATATTTCAAAAACTGTACAGCCTAGAAATATATTGTTAGAATAATTTTAACCAGATATAAGCTTTCACATGACAAGAAGAAATTCTCCTTTCAGTGCATGCTCATTGAGATACTTACAGAAATATGAAAACATATGCTTAATTGTATAATTAGCAAAACAAGTAATACTGGCTGTCTCTCAAGATGTGCAACTAACAGTGCAAATATCATAGACAGCTTTCTTCAACAACATCTGTTACAATGTGAGCTATTGCCAGCTATGCCAGGAGAGGTAGGGCAGTGGATGTGTAACATATGCCAGCTCAGCTAGCTGGAATTTAGAAAAAATAATTATATATTATTTGAATATCAAACTGAGTTGTACAGATGCTTGTGCTGAGAATGGATTTGTAAAGTTTCTTGTGTTAAAAATGTACCAATAGTGGCTCCAGACTGTATTGTAACTGAATTAAATATGTATATATGTTAACAGAGGATACCGGAAGAGAAGACGTTAAGCTCAGCTCCAGCTAACTTTGAGAAATAGTAAGAAATTAAATTACTGGGCTTAGGCCATAAAGATGTTATCTCACAGTTTTGAATGAAGCCAGAGATGCAATGTCTGTAAGGAGCATGGTTTGTTAGTCTCTGTAAGAGGAGTAGACGTTTGTAATTGTTTTATGACTTCCAGAAGCTGTACCAGATCTGAGCAAAGCACTTGTGTGTGTATTATTGACATATAGGTGATAAATCCTGGCAGTTTCTAGCAATGGGGGAGTTGCATGGGAAATAGAAGCCAGATGACCAGATGTATGTGATGTCATTCTGTACAGAAATAATGTTTTAATATTAGCTGAGATTGAAGTCTCGGGGCAGTCTGTTTTTTGGCATAGAAGGATCCCTCCTCTACTTCATCTTGCCTTGTTCAATTATGTAAGCAGGAAGAGTAATTCTATAGATCAGTCAGGAAAATATAGTGAGAACAGTTAAGTACCGCTCTTCTGCAACTATGTGAATCTTTCCAGCTGTGTTATTTTTAATATTTCCTGTGATTGAAACTTTGGTGTAAATAGATATTTTGTATTTTCATGTTTTTGTATTATTTATTATTAAATATATTTAAACTTTTCAATGTAGCTGATCCTTTAGAGAATAATTTAACCTTTGAAGGTACTTATATCTATTGGTGACACTGTGATCACTCCTGAAGCTGGCTGTTTGGTCAACATTACCATTTGTATTAATATTAATTTCACTCAGTATAATTGGGTTCCCTTGCAAGAGCCATAGGTAGCTGTGTTTGTAGTGTCTGATGCCAGCGATAACTACATTATAGTCTGGGCAGAAGGGGGCACAGTGGGTAAATCTGTGTCAGCCTTTCCCAGGTGTGCGTGTGTGAAAATCAAATCTCAAAGTGTGTGTGTGTTTGTGTGCGCGTGCGTGCGTGCATGCGTGCGTGCGTGCGTGCGTGTGTGTGTGTGTGCTACTTGGGGCAGGGACACGAAGCACTGGTTTCACAGAAAGGGTGTTGGAGGACTTGGATTAGGCCCTCGGATGAGGACTTAACTCTGCAGCTGTGCCAGTGGGAAGCCTTACTGGGGATCTGGGGAGAGACAGAGAGAGAAACCCAGACCCTGGGCTGAGTGTGCTCCATGTGTGCTCTTGAGCTCTTAAGGGAAATTGTACTTGATGCAGAGCGCTGAATCCAGAAATACTGGGTGTATCCATTTTTCTTCCAAGTGAATGTCCCTCTGCAGTGTCAGTGGTGAGGACTGAGGCTCCTTGAATACTGGCCAAGAGTGGAGATGTCACATATTGGTGAGCAGTGGTGTGGATATTAATTGAACTTCTGTAGCCTGTAGGCAGTTGTCACTAAAGGTGTGTCCTCTCAGCAGCCACAAGGTAAACATTCAGAGTTTCATTTCACAACAATTTTATTTATTTCGTTATTTTTTTGTTAGTTTAGTTTAGTCAAGGAAAGCAGGCAAAGATGTCAGCAGAGGATTATAGCAAGCTAACAAAGAACCAGTTGGCCAAAGTGTGTGAAGCCAAAGCAAAAAAGTTTCTTGAGC